>NW_022981133.1:0-10650 GCF_902652985.1 Pecten maximus
ACACACGACCCCCAACACGCTCTTCTGTTTATACTTTAAAACTACACAGAACACGCCCTTCTGTTTTTCCTTTAAAATTACACAGAACACGCCCTCTTGTTTATACTTTAAAACTACACAGACTACACACTCCTGTTTATCCTTTAAAACAACACCGATCTCGCCCTCATGTTTGTCCTATAAAAAATACATAGAACACACCCTGATGTTTATCCTTTAAAACTCCTTAAAATCTACACAGAACACAACCTCATGTTTACCTTTAAAACTACTTAGACGACACCCTACTGTTTATCTTGTAAAACTACACCAACCACGGCCTCATGTTCACCTTTAAAACTACACAGACTATATCCTGCTGTTCATCATTTAAAACTACTCAGATCACGCCCTCATGTTTATCCTTCAAAACTACACAGACCACAATTTCCTGTTTATCCTCTAAAACTAAACAGGCCGCACCCTCTTATTTATACTTTAAAACTACACAGACCACACACTCCTGTTTATCCTTAAAAACTACCCAGAACACGCTCTTCTGTTTATCCTTTAAAACTACACAGAACACACCCTCATGTTTTTCCTTTAAAACTACACAGACCACACACTCCTGTTTATCCTTTAAAACTACACAGAATACACTGTCATGTTTATCCTTTAAAACTAAACAGACCATACCCTCCTGTTTATCGTGTAGACCTATACATAACACACCTCCATGTTTACCATTAAAACAACACAGAACATACCTTCATGTTCATCTTTTAAAACTACACATACCATACCCTCATGTTTATCCTTTAAAACTACTCAGAACACGCCCTCGTGTTTATCCTCTAAAACTTAACAGGCCATACCCTCCTGTTTGTCCTTTAACACTACTCAGAACACGCCCTCGTGTTCACCTTTAAAACTACATACACCACACTTTCCTTTTTTTATCTGTTTATACTACACAGAACACACCCTCGTGTTTATCCTCTAAATCTTAACAGGCCATACCCTCATGCTTATCCTTTAAAACTACACAGAACAGTAAACATTCACTGTTGTATATTAACTATTAACTCGGTGGTATTTCGTATGCATGTGTATACGAACTTTTACCTGGACACAGAGAAATACGAACAAACTACACAATCTAAACAAATGGGCTTACAAAAGGGTTTTATTTATAGAGTCAGTCTTGTACACAGTTTGATGCAACGCACAGGTAAAATGCGTATCTGATTTCACCACACACCCTGAAGCTTTTAAATTCTATATCGAAGTTTACAAAGTAGATAAATAATCTAATATGGATTCAACAGTCAAGCTTAGTAATCCATAAATTACATTAGTATTGCTATACCATGTATACGCCTATGAATATACTAAGAGTATAACATAATGCAAATTGTAATTTTCATCCTTCATAACAGCAACACAAAGTCTCAAAATATATATTTACCGACAACGTGCATGTATGTTACAATGCAAATAGGATGTCTGGTAACGATAACATCCCATACCCCACATCCACCTTCACTTGTATTATACAAGGCCGAGGGTAGTTTATCTTTTGTTTTGCGAACCTCGGTGATCCTAACGATAATGTGAATTATTGTTTCTCTGTGTGTTCCTCTTTGAAGAAAACTTAGCATTGGTCACTAAAGAATTGGGGATACTTACTTCCTGTTCCGTCTGCTCCGTTTGAGTATGAGTATCAATCAATCCTAGAGAGAATGTAAACTATGTTACATACCTGTGAGTATTGGTCGGGTTTCGTTATTATTTACGTTGTAAAATCATTGCAACCTGTATCCCATGTTACCATGTTCCGTCTCACTGCCATCATCTGATTGGGAATATGTCGTTTGTCACACTAGGGTTTACAAATTCACCTACATTGGTTTACAGAAGAATGAATATTTATAGGGACGCCTATGTTACGGTTCCTGCACAATTGCTGCTTGTGATAAACTTGATGTGGAGTTGACAGGTGTTAAAATCGTTTAATGTTACGCAATGAGTAGATATACTGTTACATGTTTTTTCATAATTATTTGATATCGATTCTGTAATACTAAGTTGTAAGAAATGATATAAAGAAAATGTATTTGAAGAAAAAAGAATGAAAGAATAATAAAATAATATTTTTGCTAATGATCCTTTATTTGTAAATTGACTTCTCTAATGAGATGATAGTAATACTGAAAATACCAGGACTATCGGGAATGGAAACATGATGGGTGTGTCCTTTTAATCTGATTAATCGAGCACCATTACTGCAAGGTTCGAATTACACATACTCGGAAGAGGACAAAAACACAGAAGGGTATTAGTTAACTCAGAAATATGATCTGAGTCTGAGAGAAATGTCAAAAGTTAGATAATGGACATGAAACAAAACCACGCACTTGCCCGTTCGCTATTGATAATTGTGCATAGTGTCTAGTGTGTATGATTGGTAAGACGAGTCTTAATTTGGGGACATTTTTTGTCTCACATTAATTTTCTGCTAATACAACTCTTTGTACTGGTTAAATTATTAAACTTAATTTGAGAGGCACACTCCTAACTATCTCACAGTAAATACTATAATCGGAAATATTCCCATTGGTGATTGTATCATAGTATTTGCTGAAAGAAAAAAAAATCCCGTAAAAGTATTGGTTAACCTCTACAAAGAATGAATCATTCTTAACGAAGCATTGTTTATCCTCTACAAAATATTGTTTATCCTTTACAAAATTATTCTATATTACTAGGGTATCACTTATAGATTTTATAAAACTCATTCATATCTTGTCTACCACAAACCTGTAATATGGAACAGGCAATGTTCAAAAAACCACAGCTACCCTATCTATCAGTTATATTGGCTCTTAGTTTAGATATTGCTATAGTGTGATTACAAGTGTTTACATATGCTTATGTATTGATTTAAAGAAAACATCACGCTTATTGAACTTTCATCAACGTAAATATCTGTATATCAGATATCTGTATTAAATATATCTAAATATTGATTATCTCTGTTAAATACAGCTATCTTAACTAGTATTTCCAATCCAGACATCTTTTTTCAATAATTAGAGACATTGAAAACTAAAGTATTTGAATAGCAGATAAATTAGTACAGATATCACCATTTCTGATTTTTTCTCTATTTTTAATTTTTTTTTTAATCTCTAATTTAAATGAGATATTTTCATTGAATAGCATTTAATGTTATGATGTTCAAATGTTTGCTTAATGGCTGTGTGTATCAAGGACAAGACATATAGAATTCTAGAATACAGACAGTAATTTGTAATCAAAAGGCATTTATATGTGTCTTTTGTAGCAGTTATTGCGTTGGAATGTGAAAGGGTGTAAGAAAGACAGATTATTTTTATCCTCCAGAACCATACAGACCACAAACACCTATTGATCTTCCAGAACTACACAGACCACGTGTTCCTTTTTCTCTTCCAGAACTACACAAACCGCATTCTCCTATTTATTTTTTTTGAAACTACACAGACAACACATTCCTCTTTATCCTCAATAACTACACAGAACACACCCACATGTTTATCATTATAAACTACAAGACCATACCCCCCTGTTTATCTTCCAAAACTATATAATTCATACCTTCCTGTTTTTCTTCCGAAACTACACAGATCATACCCTCATGTTACTCTTCAAGAAATACATAGACCACACACTCCTGTTATCCTTTAAAACTATACAGAACACGCCCTCATGTTTATCTTTTGGTAGCACACCACAGTAAGACAGCCTGGCCATTGGCGATTTTTTTGTTAAGCAAATAACTCCTGTATTGTGATATGCATAAAAAATGAAAAAAAAAAAATGTAAACTATAATTGGTATATTCAGTATGAAGTAGTACATACAGGCTTCACATTTATTAAAACAAAAATCAATAAATTGGTTCCGGATTTTAAATATCCGGATTTTCCGAACATGTGTTTACATAGGAAATTTAGTTTTGACTACAGCGCAAAATGGAAGCCCACAGAAAAGGTAAGAAAGCGGAAAAACTTAATTTACAACATATGTCCAAACAAGATTAATTCTGTCTTTGGGATAGAGATATCTAATTTTAAATAGGTTTTAGAAAAAAATTGTGTAGAGAATTGTGCTATTTTGGGTCAAATATCATAATATTTTGCAATTTTTGAGAATTTTTTAAGCTGTTACCATGGTATTCACAGCTCTAAAAATCACAGAAAATATCAGTTTACTTATCCTTCAGAGCTCTATTAAAATTGCAAATGTAGTACAGATTTCAAATATATATACTTTATTTGAGGTTATATGTAAGGTTAAATGGCAATGTTTACATATCTAAAACATGTGCCATATGTTTCAGAATTTGGCATTTTTACTGTACACTGCTACCTTTACAACTACACAGAACACGCCCTCATGTTTATCCTTTAAAACTACACAGACCATACCCTCCTGTTTATCCTTAAAAAACTACAAGGAACATACCCTCTCGTTTATCCTTAAAAAAACCTACACAGAAAACGCCCCCGTGCTATCCTTTAAAATTACACAGAACACGCCCTAATGCTTATCTTTTAAAACTACAGACCACACACTCCTGTTTATCCTTTAAAACTACACAGAACACGCTCTTCTGTTTATACTTTAAAACTACACAGAACACGCCCTTCTGTTTTTCCTTTAAAATTACACAGAACACGCCCTCTTGTTTATACTTTAAAACTACACAGACTACACACTCCTGTTTATCCTTTAAAACAACACCGATCTCGCCCTCATGTTTGTCCTATAAAAAATACATAGAACACACCCTGATGTTTATCCTTTAAAACTCCTTAAAATCTACACAGAACACAACCTCATGTTTACCTTTAAAACTACTTAGACGACACCCTAAAGTTTATCTTGTAAAACTACACCAACCACGGCCTCATGTTCACCTTTAAAACTACACAGACTATATCCTGCTGTTCATCATTTAAAACTACTCAGATCACGCCCTCATGTTTATCCTTCAAAACTACACAGACCACAATTTCCTGTTTATCCTCTAAAACTAAACAGGCCGCACCCTCTTGTTTATACTTTAAAACTACACAGACCACACACTCCTGTTTATCCTTTAAAACTACCCAGAACACGCTCTTCTGTTTATCCTTTAAAACTACACAGAACACACCCTCATGTTTTTCCTTTAAAACTACACAGACCACACACTCCTGTTTATCCTTTAAAACTACACAGAATACACTGTCATGTTTATCCTTTAAAACTAAACAGACCATACCCTCTTGTTTATCGTGTAGACCTATACATAACACACCTCCATGTTTACCATTAAAACAACACAGAACATACCTTCATGTTCATCTTTTAAAACTACACATACCATACCCTCATGTTTATCCTTTAAAACTACTCAGAACACGCCCTCGTGTTTATCCTCTAAAACTTAACAGGCCATACCCTCCTGTTTGTCCTTTAACACTACTCAGAACACGCCCTCGTGTTCACCTTTAAAACTACATACACCACACTTTCCTTTTTTTATCTGTTTATACTACACAGAACACACCCTCGTGTTTATCCTCTAAATCTTAACAGGCCATACCCTCATGCTTATCCTTTAAAACTACACAGAACAGTAAACATTCACTGTTGTATATTAACTATTAACTCGGTGGTATTTCGTATGCATGTGTATACGACCTTTTACCTGGACACAGAGAAATACGAACAAACTACACAATCTAAACAAATGGGCTTACAAAAGGGTTTTATTTATAGAGTCAGTCTTGTACACAGTTTGATGCAACGCACAGGTAAAATGCGTATCGGATTTCACCACACACCCTGAAGCTTTTAAATTCTATATCGAAGTTTACAAAGTAGATAAATAATCTAATATGGATTCAACAGTCAAGCTTAGTAATCCATAAATTACATTAGTATTGCTATACCATGTATACGCCTATGAATATACTAAGAGTATAACATAATGCAAATTGTAATTTTCATCCTTCATAACAGCAACACAAAGTCTCAAAATGTATATTTACCGACAACGTGCATGTATGTTACAATGCAAATCGGATGTCTGGTAACGATAACATCCCATACCCCACATCCACCTTCACTTGTATTCTACAAGGCCGAGGGTAGTTTATCTTTTGTTTTGCGAACCTCGGTGATCCTAACGATAATGTGAATTATTGTTTCTCTGTGTGTTCCTCTTTGAAGAAAACTTAGCATTGGTCACTAAAGAATTGGGGATATTTACTTCCTGTTCCGTCTGCTCCGTTTGAGTATGAGTATCAATCAATCCTAGAGAGAATGTAAACTATGTTACATACCTGTGAGTATTGGTCGGGTTTCGTTATTATTTACGTTGTAAAATCATTGCAACCTGTATCCCATGTTACCATGTTCCGTCTCACTGCCATCATCTGATTGGGAATATGTCGTTTGTCACACTAGGGTTTACAAATTCACCTACATTGGTTTACAGAAGAATGAATATTTATAGGGACGCCTATGTTACGGTTCCTGCACAATTGCTGCTTGTGATAAACTTGATGTGGAGTTGACAGGTGTTAAAATCGTTTAATGTTACGCAATGAGTAGATATACTGTTACATGTTTTTTCATAATTATTTGATATCGATTCTGTAATACTAAGTTGTAAGAAATGATATAAAGAAAATGTATTTGAAGAAAAAAGAATGAAAGAATAATAAAATAATATTTTTGCTAATGATCCTTTATTTGTAAATTGACTTCTCTAATGAGATGATAGTAATACTGAAAATACCAGGACTATCGGGAATGGAAACATGATGGGTGTGTCCTTTTAATCTGATTAATCGAGCACCATTACTGCAAGGTTCGAATTACACATACTCGGAAGAGGACAAAAACACAGAAGGGTATTAGTTAACTCAGAAATATGATCTGAGTCTGAGAGAAATGTCAAAAGTTAGATAATGGACATGAAACAAAACCACGCACTTGCCCGTTCGCTATTGATAATTGTGCATAGTGTCTAGTGTGTATGATTGGTAAGACGAGTCTTAATTTGAGGACATTTTTTGTCTCACATTAATTTTCTGCTAATACAACTCTTTGTACTGGTTAAATTATTAAACTTAATTTGAGAGGCACACTCCTAACTATCTCACAGTAAATACTATAATCGGAAATATTCCCATTGGTGATTGTATCATAGTATTTGCTGAAAGAAAAAAAAATCCCGTAAAAGTATTGGTTAACCTCTACAAAGAATGAATCATTCTTAACGAAGCATTGTTTATCCTCTACAAAATATTGTTTATCCTTTACAAAATTATTCTATATTACTAGGGTATCACTTATAGATTTTATAAAACTCATTCATATCTTGTCTACCACAAACCTGTAATATGGAACAGGCAATGTTCAAAAAACCACAGCTACCCTATCTATCAGTTATATTGGCTCTTAGTTTAGATATTGCTATAGTGTGATTACAAGTGTTTACATATGCTTATGTATTGATTTAAAGAAAACATCACGCTTATTGAACTTTCATCAACGTAAATATCTGTATATCAGATATCTGTATTAAATATATCTAAATATTGATTATCTCTGTTAAATACAGCTATCTTAACTAGTATTTCCAATCCAGACATCTTTTTTCAATAATTAGAGACATTGAAAACTAAAGTATTTGAATAGCAGATAAATTAGTACAGATATCACCATTTCTGATTTTTTCTCTATTTTTAATTTTTTTTAATCTCTAATTTAAATGATATATTTTCATTGAATAGCATTTAATGTTATGATGTTCAAATGTTTGCTTAATAGCTGTGTGTATCAAGGACAAGACATATAGAATTCTAGAATACAGACAGTAATTTGTAATCAAAAGGCATTTATATGTGTCTTTTGTAGCAGTTATTGCGTTGGAATGTGAAAGGGTGTAAGAAAGACAGATTATTTTTATCCTCCAGAACCATACAGACCACAAACACCTATTGATCTTCCAGAACTACACAGACCACGTGTTCCTTTTTCTCTTCCAGAACTACACAAACCGCATTCTCCTATTTTTTTTTTTTGAAACTACACAGACAACACATTCCTCTTTATCCTCAATAACTACACAGAACACACCCACATGTTTATCATTATAAACTACAAGACCATACCCCCCTGTTTATCTTCCAAAACTATATAATTCATACCTTCCTGTTTTTCTTCCGAAACTACACAGATCATACCCTCATGTTACTCTTCAAGAAATACATAGACCACACACTCCTGTTATCCTTTAAAACTATACAGAACACGCCCTCATGTTTATCTTTTGGTAGCACACCACAGTAAGACAGCCTGGCCATTGGCGATTTTTTTGTTAAGCAAATAACTCCTGTATTGTGATATGCATAAAAAATGAAAAAAAAAAATGTAAACTATAATTGGTATATTCAGTATGAAGTAGTACATACAGGCTTCACATTTATTAAAACAAAAATCAATAAATTGGTTCCGGATTTTAAATATCCGGATTTTCCGAACATGTGTTTACATAGGAAATTTAGTTTTGACTACAGCGCAAAATGGAAGCCCACAGAAAAGGTAAGAAAGCGGAGAAACTTAATTTACAACATATGTCCAAACAAGATTAATTCTGTCTTTGGGATAGAGATATCTAATTTTAAATAGGTTTTAGAAAAAAATTGTGTAGAGAATTGTGCTATTTTGGGTCAAATATCATAATATTTTGCAATTTTTGAGAATTTTTTAAGCTGTTACCATGGTATTCACAGCTCTAAAAATCACAGAAAATATCAGTTTACTTATCCTTCAGAGCTCTATTAAAATTGCAAATGTAGTACAGATTTCAAATATATATACTTTATTTGAGGTTATATGTAAGGTTAACTGGCAATGTTTACATATCTAAAACATGTGCCATATGTTTCAGAATTTGGCATTTTTACTGTACACTGCTACCTTTACAACTACACAGAACACGCCCTCATGTTTATCCTTTAAAACTACACAGACCATACCCTCCTGTTTATCCTTAAAAAACTACAAGGAACATACCCTCTCGTTTATCCTTAAAAAAAATCTACACAGAAAACGCCCCCGTGCTATCCTTTAAAATTACACAGAACACGCCCTAATGCTTATCTTTTAAAACTACAGACCACACACTCCTGTTTATCCTTTAAAACTACACAGAACACGCTCTTCTGTTTATACTTTAAAACTACACAGAACACGCCCTTCTGTTTTTCCTTTAAAATTACACAGAACACACCCTCTTGTTTATACTTTAAAACTACACAGACCACACACTCCTGTTTATCCTTTAAAACAACACCGATCTCGTCCTCATGTTTGTCCTATAAAAAATACATAGAACACACCCTGATGTTTATCCTTTAAAACTCCTTAAAATCTACACAGAACACAACCTCATGTTTACCTTTAAAACTACTTAGACGACACCCTACTGTTTATCTTGTAAAACTACACCAACCACGGCCTCATGTTCACCTTTAAAACTACACAGACTATATCCTGCTGTTCATCATTTAAAAGTACTCAGATCACGCCCTCATGTTTATCCTTCAAAACTACACAGACCACACACTCCTGTTTATCCTTTAAAACAACACCGATCTCGTCCTCATGTTTGTCCTATAAAAAATACATAGAACACACCCTGATGTTTATCCTTTAAAACTCCTTAAAATCTACACAGAACACAACCTCATGTTTACCTTTAAAACTACTTAGACGACACCCTACTGTTTATCTTGTAAAACTACACCAACCACGGCCTCATGTTCACCTTTAAAACTACACAGACTATATCCTGCTGTTCATCATTTAAAACTACTCAGATCACGCCCTCATGTTTATCCTTCAAAACTACACAGACCACAATTTCCTGTTTATCCTCTAAAACTAAACAGGCCGCACCCTCTTGTTTATACTTTAAAACTACACAGACCACACACTCCTGTTTATCCTTTAAAACTACCCAGAACACGCTCTTCTGTTTATCCTTTAAAACTACACAGAACACACCCTCATGTTTTTCCTTTAAAACTACACAGACCACACACTCCTGTTTATCCTTTAAAACTACACAGAATACACTGTCATGTTTATCCTTTAAAACTAAACAGACCATACCCTCTTGTTTATCGTGTAGACCTATACATAACACACCTCCATGTTTACCATTAAAACAACACAGAACATACCTTCATGTTCATCTTTTAAAACTACACATACCATACCCTCATGTTTATCCTTTAAAACTACTCAGAACACGCCCTCGTGTTTATCCTCTAAAACTTAACAGGCCATACCCTCCTGTTTGTCCTTTAACACTACTCAGAACACGCCCTCGTGTTCACCTTTAAAACTACATACACCACACTTTCCTTTTTTTATCTGTTTATACTACACAGAACACACCCTCGTGTTTATCCTCTAAATCTTAACAGGCCATACCCTCATGCTTATCCTTTAAAACTACACAGAACAGTAAACATTCACTGTTGTATATTAACTATTAACTCGGTGGTATTCGTATGCATGTGTATACGACCTTTTACCTGGACACATAGAAAAAAAC
>NW_022981134.1:0-10650 GCF_902652985.1 Pecten maximus
ATGTTGTTATCAATTTTATAAACACAAAAAAAAAAAAGTTCCGGCCGTTTTAAGCAACTAGTTAAGTGCCTGCTGTCGGAACAAGTGTATAAACATGGAACTCTCTTTACCAAACTGGTTTATATACATATAAACTGCAGGACGAAACAACGTCATCAAAACGGGGCCAGTTCTGTAGCAAACTAGCTATAGTTTACATGCGTCTAAATGGCAGAGCGAATCTAATAAATAAATAAATGATATATATACATGTTCACTTTTTCGTACATTTCACGATAGTGATCCATCATCGAATATAGTGAAATTAAAACCCATTGAAAAGAATTAGAATAAGAATATGATTATACAGTGCCATGTGGAATGATATTACAGTACCACAGTGATGCGTGACGGACAGTAACATTGGAGGATAAATAGACCGTCGTGAACACAGGGAGAAGCCATACTCGTTACTCCAGTCGTAAACTAACTACCAGCCCCTAACGTTTTGTTAGAATTGTCCCACTAAATTCTAATAATAAATCCCCCCACCCCCCAGTTTGAAACTTAGAATCAGACATATTCTTCAGACCAAATTTATAATTTTGATATTCTAGAGACAGGTGGTAAGTCTAATTCAGTCGTCACGTTCATTTTCGCTGTTTCCCCTGAACTGTGTCATTGTAAAAACGAGGATCCAGTCATCGCCATCTTGTAGGTAAACCAAAACATCTCGAATCAAACAAATCAACAAATCTCGAGGTCGCACAACAGCCGCAAAGTTGATAACTTTGAACTTGGGTGTTGCGCTTCATCAGTCTTCAAAAGAAATACATTTGCTTAGTTATTTTTCTTTTTTCTGTGATGATAACGTCCTATCAACAGCTATGACAATTTAAGGACGGTCTTCCCTATGTATGAGCTACATGAATTTTTGAGGCTGCGGAATGCGCGTAATTGTCCCATTATTTCTGTATAGAGCTACATCTCACCGAAGCTTACTGCCGAAGACACCAACATGACATCACAATCAGTCACATTATACTGACAACGGGCCAACCAGTCGTCCCATTCCCACTATGCTGAGCGCTAAGCAGGAGTAACAACTAAGTTTACGCATTAGTGACTCTGATATGTCTCGGTCAGGGGACAGAGCACAAAGCTTTTATCACAGGGGCGAACGTTCAAGGGCAATTGTGAGACATTACCAAGGGAGATACTTGATTGCTTAGATAAAAGCAAAAAATACCGGAACACAAATCTTTCACCCTACCTACAGGGCACCCCCGACATTGGTCAAATACATTATATAGCAACCTATGTGCGTTTAATTTTGCCATTTCCAGCGTGCAAAGAGATCTACGTATACAGTGAACGTATATATCATGCTCAATATTTTCAAAGACCTAGCAAAGCCGTTTGATAATATATACATGTAGGTAAATAAGACCATGGCCATATCGAAATATATCTATGATTCAGCACTAACCACGAGGTCAACACATTAGCATGCTTTAACATGATAAAGTTAATACTTTACCTTTCACGACTCCGTATCCAGTGTATATCCCGTCACCCGAATTTAGGTCAAATAAAGTTTATCATCCACCCTTCGCTGAGTGCGCGTATCGAGTTAAACCGCTGTCTCCCAGGTGAAGCCATGTCGACTCTCGATTATTAAAGGGGCACAGCCAGACAGCTACATTCTACAATTACTCCCGGCTCATTTGTATTGCTTGAGGATATAGAAATGGGCAAATTCTGTCCGTCCACACAGGTGAAACTTTGTATTGTCCATATTTTGAAAAAGGAGAAAAATACTTCAATTATACACCGATAATGCCGGTAGACGTTGACATGATACCTATAAACCAATACATACACACAATAGTTATGCTATAAAAATATGCCAGCCGCATCTCACCGTTTGCCATAAGAGATGACTAATTGAGGGGCCCGTGCAGGGCGGGAGGTAGTTCTTCTTTGTCTTCTATTCCGGGGACATTGTAGACTCCAAGAATAAGGCTCGTAAAAAGTTTTGCCTGTTGACCATAAAAGGAGTCCAGTAAGAAATCGGGGATTTCCGTCCGTCGCTTCTATTTAGGGGACATTGCAGATATTTAAATATATCTTCTGATTCCTTTACAACACTCAGGATCCTTAATCCTTTCCTTTCGTTACTCACTGCTGTTTTCGTGTTTCTGTTGATTTCTATAGTTATCACATCGTATCACCGTCCTCACATGACCTTATCTATTTCGATAAAGTAAAACACCTACAGTAGTAACGAACAAGCATGCTACCAACAAGCGATTTGTTCTCTTCCACAAAAACAAGGCTCAAGTCAAGGTTAGAGAAAAAAGCTCTTGACCCATTGGCATCAGCGTTGATCAACGCAACAATGACTAGAGCAAATCTAATTATTACGATAATTGGGAAGAAGACATAGAATGGGTATATTTACCCTATTTGAGGACATGGTGGTGTAGTGTTAGGATGCCTGGGTACAATGGCCAAGGGCACTGTGTTGTATCCTTGAACAAGAACTTCTACACCATTGTTCCAGTCATCTCGACTGTAAATTGGTACGTGATAGGGTAGATTAGTGCAAGATATGTTTTATGGAAGTTGTTGGCTCCAAAACGACACTCCGGCTATATGCTGCCCAGGGAGTTTAGAAAGACATTTGCTGGCTGCTAAAGGCCCAATAACCACGGGGAAAAATGTGAACCGCTTTGAGACGGTTAAGAATTTGGAATCATTGTTATACCAACACCAAACCTACAAATACGTGTAGGAACGCAACAAATGTGGAACGTTCTCGCTACATCCGGTTTCTAGGGATATTAACAGCAAAAAAATTAGTTGTGAAAAGGACAAGACACAGAAAAAATGGAAAGGTAAAGGTCACGAGTGTTACAATAAAGAGATAAGATATGTCTGTGTATTTTAAACTTCCCCTAAAAAGCAATAGAGAATGACAGTTTTTTTGGTTTTTTTTTCTCTCTCTCTTTCGCTACAACAGGTAGCGGAGCCGCGATAGCTCAGTCGGCTAGCGTGTTAAGCCTACGTAACCGCAGGTGAAGATCCGAGGTGGGCGGGAGGCAGAGAAAAGAAACGGGTCTGCACCGACGTAGCTGTGTCCTTGAGCCAGAAAATGTACCCTTGTTACACTTTATTGCATGCGTCGGGTATCCCGTATATTGTTCAATGATGTAGCCACCAGCTACATGGTGTACTACAAGGAGGTTCCGCTTCAAAATGACCATGACTGTTTACGGGACGATCAACCCCATCAAACAACAAATAAACTACAGCCGATGACAAATTTGTTAATGTATCACACAAAGATCGAGTTCAAATACCAGCCAACTGTAATGTTTTGACAACCCATAGGAGCCAACAGGCAGCGTCAACAATGTCGTTACAGCGGAAGTAAAGAACACCTATAGACTTTAGGTAAAAGTTTCGTAAGTTGATACAGAAGTAATTTTAACAGTTACTACTTTCAGCGGACATAAAGTGTCCTGAAACATAAAAAGCATCTTGAATCTATTTATCTTTGTTCGATGGTGGGTGTACATACTTTTTGCAGGGGTCGTTTCAAAAGTCACTTAATGCAGACATTTGAGGAGTCAGGGACTGTATAGTACATTCGTTTGTTTGTCAGATAGGCAGACACGCGCTTCATACAGACCACCTTTAACAGAAAGAGAATTGGGTCGTCTTCAGTAAGGTCACATAAGACAGGAGTCGTTATATACAGGCAGTCGATGTTGTACTAGATATATCGGGGAATCAAGTGCATTCAGTAACATAAAAACGAAGAGAGGTGATGGTGACGCCGAGGTATAAGGTCATTCAGCCGGGAAAATAAATACAAGTTGTGTGTGTAGTACATACTTAGACAATTCGGATTGTCTGAATAATATGCATATTATGAAAGTTAATCAATGTTTATATTGCAGAATATATAAGAAAGGCAAATGACTATAACAATAGTTTTAAACAGTATTTTCACATGTACAACTACACTTTACGATCGGCCTACATTTTGTTACATCCGGTGAAGCCTCGTCATGTGGATGGGGCCAATAGTCCGATACAGAATATTTTACACATCAAATAATATTAAAGGGTGTGAAGATGTTTTATTTCAATATCAATTACAATTGATCAGATGATACTGGTCGTATTTCCGACATCGCTGTTGTCTAAAAAAACCATCACGGGCTTCTTTACGAAAACAACCCCTTTTGGGCCTCATTTAAATTAAATGCGAAACTCAGGCTTCTAGCTCTACTTGCATTGAGAAGATAAACGAACCGACGCGCTTCAATGAAGTGTGGCATTGTTTCATAATTGTCGTGTTGATTATACACTAGGCCTTCCGTCATAATGCCCCCTTGGGGTATATATTGGATACCTGTACAAATCACCTACGTAGGTCCCGAGACAATAAGGCTTCACACATCTTGAATTACAAGACACTGTTAGCATGATTTTTATACAGTTGCCATTTTCTTTCATCAAAATGCTATTGAAAGTGTTCTTGGCCACAAACGTTGACTGTCACCATTTGACGGCCGACAGTCACTGTCGCCATTTGACAGCTGTCTGTGACTGTCGCCATTTGACAGTCGCCATTTGACAGCCGCCATTCACTGTTGCCATTTGACAGCCGCAACTGACTGACGCCGTTTGACGGCCGCTAGTGACTTGCCATTTGACAGCCGCCATTGACTGTCGCCATTTGAAAGCCGCCAGTGACGGTCGCCATTTGACAGCCGCCAGTGACTGTCGCCATTTGACAGCCGCAACTGACTGACGCCATTTGACGGCCGCTAGTGGCCGTCGCCATTTGACAGCCGCCAGTGACTGTCGCCATTTGACGGCCGCTAGTGGCCGTCGCCATTTGACAGCCGCCAGTGACTGTCGCCGTTTGACAGCCGCAACTGACTGACACCGTTTGACAGCCGCCAGTGACTGTTGCCATTTGACAGTCGCCAGTGACTGTCGCCATTTGACAGCCGCCAGTGACTGTCACCATTTGACAGTCGCCAGTGACTGTCGCCATTTGACGGCCGCTAGTGACTGTCGCCGTTTGACAGCCGCCAGTGACTGTCGCCGTTTGACAGCCGCAACTGACTGACACCGTTTGACAGCCGCCAGTGACTGTTGCCATTTGACAGTCGCCAGTGACTGTCGCCATTTGACAGCCGCCAGTGACTGTCACCATTTGACGGCCGCTAGTGACTGTCGCCGTTTGACAGCCGCCAGTGACTGTCACCATTTGACAGTCGCCAGTGACTGTCGCCATTTGACGGCCGCTAGTGACTGTCGCCGTTTGACAGCCGCTAGTGAATGTCGCCGTTTGACAGTCGCCAGTGACTGTCGCCATTTGACAGCCGCCAGTGACTGACGCAATTTGACAGCCGAAACTGACTGTCGCCGTTTGACAGCCGCCAGTGACTGTCGCCGTTTGTCAGTCCCGGGTAGATGTTGCCGTTTTAAAGCCACCAGGGATCGTCGCTGTTTATCAGCTCCCGTTGACTGTCGCCATTTGGAGGAGGTCGATGATTGACAACGTTAGACAGTCCCCGTAAATTGTCATGATTTTACAGCCGCCGGTGATTGTCACCATTTGCCAGCTCCCCTTGACTATACAGCTGATGCTGTATCTATATAGTATTTTGGTGAAATTTTGATGGCGTTAAATTATAAAAGTTTTCATTTTCGCCAAAACAGTGTAGTTTTATTTTGGTATATCTAAATTTGTCGTTTCAGTCAACCCTGTCTCAAGTTTGGCGTATTCCGATATCCATGTTGCAACGCCAACCTGTGTTTTATCATTGTCATCCGTGTACATCACACCGAACTCCTTATTACACAGACCTGTTAAATAAATTTATACTCTTGAATTATAATCGCAAATTCAGTTTTCGGTTTAAGGCATGTGGCAGTTGTGAAGGATCTACCATGGCTCAATCACTTGGCCAACCTTGTAGTACTGCGTACTTCCCATCTGTCACAATGGAAAAGTGTACATGTATGTAACTCTAGGCCTGTAGGCAGTCCACATTTAGTGTCTTTAAATTCTTAATGAACTTTCATTCACATGTTTTTTTTTATTCCACTGACCTTCCGTTTCGATCATTAATTCCATCTTGATCAATTTTCATCTAGCGTGTTATTTTACCATCATTCCCATGATCAGCGTTAACTGACCTTTTACTTCTATAGACAAAGTCTTCACGAAATTCTTTGTCTGACAAATGGATGTCGTCAGGAGATGATGCTTGGTGTTAAAAACATCCAGGGTTACTACATTGTATATATACCCCAGAACATACGCCATGCAAATTGGAAAACTGCTACAAACCCTACACATTCTGAAAATACCCTCGACCAAAACAAGAAATCTGTTTATAAGAGAAATACCGTAGACTACAAGGAAAGCTTGACCCTGATATAAGAGCACTAGGTAGAATTATTGATACAGCAGGCGTGTTCTTTTCCCGCGTCTTGCACGTGCACGTGGCTGATGAAGAAAAATATCACAGCCGAACGTTGGAAGGTCATTAATGTTAATCCTGCAATTGCTTACTGCTGAAAAGCTTCACCAAGGAATAAATTCCAGCCACTGCAGCCCCCATTCTCACAGAACTAAAGACGGAAGAAAATCGTACAAAACCCCGTGTTATGTATATGGTGTGAGGAGATACAGTCAAAGGGAGATAATTCAACTCCATTTGTACATGAGTTGTTCCCCTTGTTAACCTCTTTTGTAAGAAAAGAACACTTTTTGGAGAGAGAAGAAGAATAAACGGGAGACATCCATGAGAAGCCTCGTTGATTATATTTTATTGAGCTCTACCCCAATTCCCCGATCACATGGTGGAGAATCCGAAGTCCGGAAGTGTATGTGGAACAGAACTGTATAAACATTATCGCCTGGCAGTGACCTTTTAGTGGAAATGACAATCGACCGTAGGGAATTTTTTTTTCCCCACGTGGTCAGCCATGATGGGTAGCCATGACGGATGAGCGAGAAAACGGAGACCATGATATATTGACACCACAATTTATCCAACAGTTTCATTTTCAGTCATCACCCGGACCAATCGTAATAAACAGTCCGCGGACGCCAGTTGCGGAACAACTGGAGGAGTCATTCAACAGGTTGGCTATAGACAATACATCGGAGAAATATAAATTTGTGTCATCTGATACGCCTATGAACAATGCTGATTTACATGTAAACCTTACCCCACCCAACGATTTTTGTCACGGTATTGATATGAACACTGCTATGGCCAGTAAAGTGGTTTGTGATACATTTTCGGGTTATCCCCACGAGAACGCTTCAAAATTTCTGTCACAATTTGAATCCTATGCACAATTCCTCAATTTGAATGACCCTTACCAAGATTCACGGAAAGTGGCTGCTTTTCATTTGCATCTACGTGGGCCAGCTGTTTCCTGGTTTAACACTCTAACAGACAAATCTTGGGAATGTGTATTGGCAGCATTCAGAACAAGGTAATGTAGTGTCTCGGGCCGAGTTGACCACATTGTTTACGCCGCCGGAAGTGCGTGACGGTCAACTGGCCCGTGTCAGGTAAAGATCAACCCCGTGAACCGTGTAAGCGTCTCTTCACACCTGGTCGGCCGCGGGACCACACGTGTGTTAGACGTCCTCTGTTTTTAACGGAGCCAGTAATCTCTACGTAAGTAGTGCCAGTTTCCTTAGTGCTCTGGGCTTTTAGCTAGGACACTAAGCCAGTATATTCTATTGGACATGTATTCGACTGCTATATCATCACCTTATCCTGACCTGTCCAGCGACCCGTGGTGATATAGATCGACCTCCATTGTAAACCAGATAGCGTGACCAACAGCGAGGTAACTAGCTATAGCTTGTGGTGTAACAGCAACGTTACTTTAATGGTGTCAGCAGTATTGGCTAGTAATTGATAAATTAATGTTTATTCATTGAGTCCTGTATTTATCAATTTTCGCGCAGTTTTCCTGATTTTTCTGTGGTTTCAATTACGATTTTATCGAATTGTTCCTCAGCCAGCAGTCACGTGGTTTCACAAATTCATGATACCGTTCCTGTGTGTTATTTTATAATACGAGGATTAAATTTGTATCATTTTTATTGCACAACATTATTCTTAACCACATATTCCAGTGTTATTTTATAATACGGAGTATTTTTTACGGTGGAATTTTGTGATTATTGTATGCCTATTTTTTGAATAAAAACAAATCCAACCCAATTGTTTTCTAATAAGTCTAATGGGAACTTGGATCTTCTAGTACCCCGTACAGTTCGTAATGCCAATACTAAGCCGTCGTTTGTTTGGTAAATTTAGGCGACAGTTTTAGGACCATTATAATAAAGGGGAAATACTAGCTAACGCTTTTGAGGTTCGGGGTTATTTTAACCCGAAACAGCGGATTTTATTCGCTCCGATATAAGCGCCAGACATATTCAGAGGCATGCAAATGATATAATAACATATCGTGATGTTGGCGAGTCAGACTAAACCAAAACCTCAACTGATACTGGGAAGGTACCCGAGCATCTCCACCGTATAAGGACTTAGTTGAACTTCTCCGTCATTATTCGGACGTTTTCGCTAAGAATGAATTTGATCTGGGAGTTTTTTTGGACAAAATTGAGCATGCAGTAGACACCAGCGACGCCAAGCCTGTAAAGCAGCGAATGCGGCGTACGCCAGCATCATTCGCTGGGGAGGAGGAGTGGGCGTCGGCACCTGTATTCGTTAGATAAAAGGACAGCTCCATGCGTTGCTCAATGATGTCACTGTTAAGGACACCTTTCCATTACCACTAGTAGAGGATTGTTTGGACACTCTAGCTGGAAGTTCGTGGTTCTCAAAACTGGACGCCAAAAACGCGTATTGGCAGATCAATGTTAAGGACACGGACCGAAAGAAAACAGCGTTTCTTACAAAATACGGATTATTTGAACATGTTCGTATAGGTTTTGGTCTGACTAACGCTCCCGCCACATTTTCTCATGCAATGAATCTCGCATTATGGGGTCTCCCCTGGAAAACAGTCTTTTTGGACGACATCCTAGCATTAGGACACACCTTCAGGGAACACCTCGATAATTTGAGAGAAACGTTGGAAAGATTCAGACATTACCAAAAAAGTGTCTACTTTTCTAACCGGAAGTCAAGTTTTAAGGTCGAATAGCCGGAAAGGACCAGATAGCGATGTCTGACACAGACACCAATACGGTAGCTAATTGCCCTTTACCAGCGTCCTCTAAAGATATGGAGCGGTTTCTCGGATAGGTGAATTATCACTGTACCTTACTCAAGGATTTCGCCGAGTTAGCTCAACCCTTGTATAATCTCACAGGAAAGAACAAATTTCATTGGGACTTGGAACAGCAACAGGCCTTCAAGAGACAGAAGGCGGCGCTGACAGAACCTCCCATCTTATTGTTGCCCGATACTAAGTAAGGATCCATTCATCTTAGATAGAGATGCCTCGGATGTAGCAATTGGAGGGGTGTTTAATCAAGTACAAGACAGGGTTGAGAGAGTCATTGCTTTTAGCAGTTTCCCTCTTACAACCGAACAAAGGATACTACACCACTCGGAAGGAACTGCTTAGTATTGTGAGATTTACATGACAGTTTAAATACTACCTTTTAGGTAGACAGTTTACCGTCGGGACGGACCATACAAGTCTAACATGGCTGTTACGATTTAAGGAGCCGCAGGGACAGCTCGCACGATGTATGGAAGAACTTTCTCAATACCATATGATTGTGAAACACAGACCCGGAACCAAACATGGAAATGCGGACGCGCTTTCCAGAATCCCGGATGAACTGACTCCATGCCCATCGTACATAGCTGGAATCAAGCCTGAAAACTTGCCCTGTGAAGGCTGCAATTATTGTAAGCGTGCTGACAGACAGTGGGGCGAATTCTCACTGGAAGTAGACGACGTAACCGCCCTGACGGGAAGTAAGACTTGCGGTGATAAGGGGTACCTTGTAGGTACCAACAATGTGGCCACATTAGATCCGCAAGACCGGTTAGGGGACTCTAGCCCTATAGAGCCTCCTAAATGGACAATCAACTCGACACTCATGCCAGGGGTCAATTCATTCTTGAGTTGTTCGAGTTACCTTGCTCACCCTCCAGGTGAACATGACAGTTATCTTGCATGTCAAGGCACTCATGACAGTTTTCCTGCTAGCGATCAACGCCCGTACGAAAGTGCCACGGCTGGTTCCGTGTGTAACTCTGCCGGTAAAGAAAATAAGCCTACCAGTTTCCTTGAGTGTCCCCTGAACATGCATGCCAGTATATCTTCTGAGAGTCAAACTCCGGGTAGTCATCAGGTAAATAGGGCTACTCCGGTTTTCCTTGGCTATCCTCACCCTGATTGTGGTAGCCATGACAGTG
Organism: Pecten maximus; assembly: GCF_902652985.1. Classification (NCBI taxonomy): domain Eukaryota; kingdom Metazoa; phylum Mollusca; class Bivalvia; order Pectinida; family Pectinidae; genus Pecten; species Pecten maximus. Next base: position 10,443 of record NW_022981134.1, read on the forward strand.
GACTTAAAGATGCCAGTTCGACCCAACCCCCTTCTGCAAGTCAACTCCGGGTAGTCATCAGGTAAATAGGGCTACTCCGGTTTTCCTTGGTTATCCACACCCTGATTGTGGTAGCCATGACAGTCGGCTTAAAGATGACAGGGCCATTTGTATTGGCCAACCACCTTCTGCGAGTCAAACTCCGGGGAGTCATCAGGTAAATACGGCT
>NW_022981135.1:0-28626 GCF_902652985.1 Pecten maximus
ACTTTATCTAGATTAAAACACCGAGACACATATTCATTTTAAAAAAGTTTTTTTTTTTGGAAATGCACATTTCATATCTCAAATCAAGATTGTTAATGAATTCACGAAAATATAGTGTACAGAAAAATTGAATAGAAATAAAAACCGACCTATATCTAACGTAGTTTTTGGGACTCATTCTTTTTTTATTAGCTGATTGGTCATAACGTTGCCATAACCAAATAAACCCCAATGGGAATAAAATAAATGAAATGTGTCGAGATCTTGCACTAAACAAACATTGCCTCAAATTTTCTAGCTTTTAGAGCACAACCTCTTGCATCTTTGCTAACTAAATATGTTTCAATGCTGCTACATGTACATTTTAAATCCAGTTTGGCATTCAAAAACTACATTTTCCCCTGACAGATGCTGCAGATTAAAAAAAAAGTGTTTATATTTTGAAATTGATGATTTGATATCATCAATTTCAAAATTAAGTAAGTTAATAGCATACATTCAGATCACACTAACATTAATAGGGCTGGAAAGGTCACGTAGGGTCAATCGCGAGATATCCGAGTTTCCAACGTGACTTCTTTTTTTGGATATATGGACAAGACCACAATTAGCTTCGCTATATTTTTTTCATTGTAACATTAAAATTCATAATAAATTCCCCAACATCTCATATGCAACTTTCCATCTCACCTGGCCAAGACCAACATCTGAGAAGAAAAATATAAAATTTTCAACCCAGCATGTTGGGCATTTTCTGGAGATAGCTGTCAAAATGTGTCACCAACGTGATTATATACATCCGGGTCAGGGGTAGAGTCAATCAAGATCATCACACAGGGTCCTGGAGCACATAATAAATGATCAATATATTATTTTACATCACAAAACATAATTGACATCTCTGCTAAACCCACATTAAATTCATCAACAGAAATCAAGTTCAAAGGGGCATTTGTTTGGGTTTTTTCCTGAAATCATACATTTTTGAGGGACTTCATTCGTGGGGCCTGAACCCGGAAGTACTTAATTGTGGTCTTAGTCCATAATATATTATAGGACACTATTTTTTGTCAAAAAATTTAAAAATAATTATTTTCATAAACTTTGAGCTATTTGAAATCATGCTGTGAAAACAGAATTCTCTAGACACATAAAACAGGAATTACAGAGATCTAAAAACCCCCTATTGACACTGAAAATCAAGACACAATTCTACATACAGCTACTATGTATTTTCTGATATCACGTGATAGATAAAATAAAACATTTTTTTGAATAATTGAGATATTTCAATTCTGTAAACTGTTTAGAAACTTTGATATTCCCGGCATATAACTATATATAGTTTGCTCCCAATTTAAAATTTTTAACTTTAATTTTTAAAGAATTTAAAATTTTGCTTTAAAATATTTTAATTTGTTATCAGACGGATATCATAACTGTTTTCAAACATTAATCAGGTCTCATAAGGACATGAAATAATCTAAATCAACAATGAAGACTTGCGTGCCAACCACAGTGAGTTACCACCAAAAGACACCCTAGCCAGCACTTGTTTACAATTACTGTTACGCTGTCCAGCCATAGGCAGAGAAGAGGGGTGGAGGGAAGTGAAGCAAAGCTGGTTTTAACTGGCTCAAAGAACTATACGCAAAATATAAACCTAAAATGAAAAAGAGAACTCTATCGCTACTAGTAGAACAGCACAAAGATCATGCGAGAGGTCCAAGTCTGCTCTGAAATCTAACTACAGGAGAGGGGCAGCTGTCCAGCAAAAGCAAGGGAGACAATCAGCTTCAGGATCATCAATGTTGAAAAGCCAAAAAAAACCCGTTTAAGATACGTGGAAACCTGAAAATAAGACATTGAAATTTAAAATTCAAAAACAAATGCGTAACAACAACAAAAAGTTACATATACAAATATATAGACTACCCCAAGAGGGAGCCCCCCCGTGGCGGTGGTCGGGAATGTTGTGTCTCTGGATAAATAGCTAATACCCTCAAAAACAAATTAAAAAATAAAATAAATATGTTTTAAATTTTCAAAACTAACAATCAGTCCCTATAGAATACATGACCATGTCAAATATTAAATATAAAACAATACAAAATAATTAAAAATTCAAAAAATACATAAAAAATCATTTTAAATCTATTTGAATAAATTCATTTTTTAATTGAAAATAGCTTCTTTAAACATCACAAATATAACTGTCAACAACATTCAAATTTAAGAAACGCAAAAAATGTGGATTTGTCAAAAAACAAACATGTATTCAGGGCCTATTATAGACTAAACACAATTTGCTTCCTAATTTTCACTTGAACATTAAATTATAATAATTCCAACATCCATAGCCAAAATTTCCACTCACTGGCAAGACCAATCTGGAAGCCAAATAAAAGTTCAACCAGCATGTTGGGATTTCTGGGAGAAGCTGTAAAAAGTTCACAACCTTTATTATATAGGCCTTCTAAAAAATGGACAATTCTTCCTAGCTACTTTTGTATGCAGCCTTAAAATAATAAACATGCTAATGACCAAGTTCATTAGAATTTTTTAATTAGAACCAATGTAGAAAAACTTACTTTTGAAATTATTTTTATAAAAGATATTTTTCATAAGGTTGAAATGGCATTGTTAGAATCGGTGTCGTCGACATTTATTCATTTTCACCTATAAAGGGCATTTTCTTAAGAAAATATATTTTAACAAACTTTAGGGATTTTGGAGATACCTAAGTTCCTTTAAAATAATACAGAACAAGAAGTAAAAAAAAACTGAAAAAAAAAATATTTGATGATTACTGTCCCCCGGTTAAATAGTTCTGAAATAATAATGTGATCCCCGAAAATTCATTCCTGTTAATTATACTTCTTTAATAGATCCCGCCATGTGCTTTTGAGATGTTCCGGCTTCCCGCTAACACAACCGGGTAGTACTCCTATTCAAAACCTTTTAGCAGCCCTGATTTTACTAATTTTTGAATAAATGACCCAGTTTTTTAAAATCTCAGTACATTGCTGAAATTTGAATATTAATTTTCCTTTTTGATCATCACAAAAGGGATCCCCTTTTTTTAAATTGTGTATTGTAAAAAATTTGCCCCTGCGTTACTGTCCCGGGTTTTACCTCTGAAAAAAGAAACAGGAGGGACAGGGAAGGTGACATATGGCAAATTGTAATTATTTAATGTTTCTATTTATTTAAAATATTATTTTAAAAAATTTGGGGTGTTGCTAAATCGAAAAAATAAAAATTTTTTTGGGAAATTTATTCCTGTTTGGAAAAATCATTTCATAAAGCTTTTTGGTGTAGGGTAAATAGTAAAACCCTTTGGAAAAGTTGTAACTCAAGGGCATAGGCTATGTTTACTTTTTTTTGTATAAAAAGTGTATATCTGTTTATTAAAAGAGTAAAGGTATTGGGCACAAGTTTTTTTAAAAAATTTCCCCGAGTCTTTAAATTCAATTAAAACAAAAAAGAAAGATAAAGTTATGATTTTTCCTTTCAAAAGTAAATATGGGGCACACAAAACAATGATTACAGAAATTTCATACCGAGACTAACTGCCATTTAAAACAGGTTTTTGAAAAAAATGAACAGTAAATTTTAAATGTTTCTCACAACTTAAGTGGGACATCATCTTATCCCAAAAATTATTCATATGAACTCAATCTTTTGGGAACACCAGGACATAAATTTTATCAATAAAATCTGACTTTATGATATTTGGGTGATAATGTTACTTTTTAAACTAGCTTATATTTGAAAATTTTTTAAAATTAATTTTTGTTTCAGATGAAAAGGCATTGACACCCGCTGAAAAGCAAAAACGTACAGAGCAAAAAAAACAGGGGTCCAATTTGACCCTGAAACTTTCTTTCAAATCAAAAAAGAAGTATGATGAGATAAAAGTTGGGGGAAAGGAAAAGGGTAGGGATATGACAAAAAAGAACAAGAGCTAAAAGGGGGTACGGAGAAAAAACAAAAAAAATTTGAGAAAAAAAAAAACAAACTGGAAAAATTGATAACACCCCCCAAAAACACCGAGCGCAATACACTCCAGGCCACAAAATTTAAACAACAGATTACACAAAAAGGAAAAAAAAAAAGGCAAAGTAAATGTTACGGGATAATGCAACACTTACTCAAAAAGAACGATCAGAGAGAAAAAAAGATATGTCAGGAAAAAAGGGATGGGATAAAAAATAAAAAAACGAAGAACACAAGTACAAACCCCCGTTCCAAAACTAGGAAAAATCGGATCAACTAAAACGATTTGAAACATTTTATTTTATAAAGTGTTGGGTTTAGCACTGAAATCAGCATGTAGGAAAAGGAACGAAAGAAAAGCATTGAGGAGAGTTCTGTCAGGAAACATATTGAAAAGTATCATTTGAGAACGTTTGTAGCTCAACACCTTGGTATAGGAAGGCAAAAGAAACCATGTCAATCAAAGGGAAGTCGCTCTCGACGCCTTGCTAACCATGTCCATCACTTTTTCCAGAGAGATGATGTTTCCCGCCTAACTACTGGTGCTAAACGTACCCTGACAAAACACAAAATCAAGCATCAAAAGCGACTCTTAAATGACACAATATGGAACTTGCACAAAAAATACACTGCAGAGATATAAACCAAGATGGGCTATTCCACATTCTGTCACCTTCGGCCATTTTGGATTGTTCCGCCAACTGAGGTAGATAGGGACACGTGTTGCTGTAAAAAGTGTGAAAATGTAAAGTTTTTGCAGAAGCATTATACAAGTCAAAATCATTAAGTCTGATCATCTTAATGAACTGCTTGAAGAGGTGGTATGCTCAACTAAAGAAAAAAACATGCATGTATGGCCAATGTGACATTTGCAACCAAAAAACAAGTACAAACCGAGGTCAAAGACCAAAATCAAATATTACATTGGAAACAATAGAAAAACGGTAAAAGAAGACAGAGTTCTCAAAGGTGGTGAAAAGAAAAGTGTGACATTGACGGTTAAAGAGAAGAAAGTGGAACAGCAGTACATTAGTGGACAAGTTCCATGACCAGATGTGGTTGATCTACAGACGACACAGCTTTAATATTTGCAACCAGCTAAAGTTTTACAAATCTGTGAAAGAGTCACTTTCCAATCAAGAATGTTTCATCATGTAGACTTTGCCGAAAATTATGTCGGAAAATGAGCACTGAAATACAAAGCATGCACTTTGGAGCTTCCCAGCCCCAAATAACCTTACACACAGGTTATTACACTATTGGAACACATGGAAGTTTGGTTACCTTCAGTGGAGTTTCAGATTCTCTGCAACATGATCCAGCTTCTATCTGGGCATTTATGACACCAGTCCTAAGAGAAATCAGAGACAAGAATCCCTCAGTCGATCATGTCCATATATTCAGCGATGGCCCTACATCTCAATATCGACAAAAAGCAAACTTCTACCTTTTGTCCACAGAGATTTTTGAACTAGGTTTTACTGCTGCGACCTGGAACTTTCATGAAGCTGGCCATGGGAAGGTATACCAGATGGCATTGGCGGTGCATTGAAAAGGGAAGCTGATCGATGTGTTCGCAATGGAACAGATATTATGAATGCCAAAACCTTTGTTACCAGTCTTCAAGAAGCTAACACATCTGTTCATCTGTATATCATACACCAAGAGGACATAAATGAAATTGACGTGAGACTGAAGATGATCAGTTTGAAAACAGTACCTGGTACAATGAGACTTCATCAGGTTGTGACTACAGGTCATGGACAAATCCAATACCGTGACATCAGTTGTTCTTGCTTAGAAAATCCTTGTAACGGCCCACAACTTCAAAGTTTTTTCCTTTGTTTGTGAGGGAGATCTGTAAACAGGACCAAACCTAAATTGTCTAATGTCAAAAAACCTGCCACAGATGAATATCAACCAGCATCGAAAGAACATACATCTACCAGCCGCAACCCAGTAGTTTGAACGAGGTGATACTTACTACAAAAACTGGTTAGAAAAACATAGTCAGGAATGCCAAACTTTTGCTGAACTACAAATGCATGCTCAAATCTCGCTGTGGAAGAAATAGAGGGTTCACCACGATACATTTTAGAGGAAGGTTTGTCTGTCGATCATACGGCCATTGATTTGTATCCTGCAGATGTTCCAGGTGACAGAACCTGTTTTCCTGTAACTGTAAGAGCAGATGGCGATTGTTTACCAGCCTCCGGAAGCGTCTTTGCTTTTGGGTGTGATAATAAACCCAATGAAATTAGGACACGGATAGTTGCTGAACTTTCATTACATAAGGACTATTACCTCCAAGACACCAATCTTCTCGAAGGAATGATAAACCAACCAAAAAACACTAACATCTCAAAGGCATTCGCAATGTATTCCGATGAATATGTTGCAGGGATACACCTGACCCCATCACTCATAGAAACAATCTTTGAAAATGAGGTTATGAAAATCTGCAAACCAAAATCCTACATGGGGATCTGGCAGCTCTTTGGATTAGCAAGTGTTTTACATATGCCCATATATTCAGTATATCCCCAACTTGGAAATCCAATAGTCAGAGCAGATTTACACAGACTATTGAAACCAAGGGTACAAAGGATACCTCAAGTAGCATACATCATGTGGAGTTCATCGAGGAGGGACATGGGGGCTCACTGGATCCCAAACCACTTTCTTCCCGTTCTTCAACCTGAAAAAAAACTTGGTTCATCTGCTGATATGTTGGAAGACGGACAATTGGGAGGCAAGAGCAGATGGGGTGAGCGAGAATGGAAGAGAAGCAGGTGTTAATGAAAGTGACATTCAGATTGAGGAAAAGCAAGATGAAGCAGATGCAAGTGTCGATGTCAGGGACGATCAGATTGAGAGCGTCAATATCAGGGACGATCAGATTGAGAGTGTCGATATCAGGATGATCAGATTGAGAGTGTCGATATCAGGGACGGTCAGATGGAGGAAAAGCAAGATGAAGGAGAAGCAAGTGTCGATGTCAGGGACGATCAGATTGAGAGCGTCAATATCAGGGACGATCAGATTGAGAGTGTCAATATCAGGGATGATCAGATTGAGAGTGTCGATGTCAGGGACATCCGATTGAGAGTGTCGATGTCAGGGACGGTCAGATGGAGGAAAAGCAAGATGAAGGAGAAGCAAGTGTCGATGTCGAGGACGATCAGAATGAGAGAAAAAAAGATGAAAATAAAGCAGATGGTAGGGAAGAGTGTGATCTGGTTAACAGAGGTCCCTTGCCCAAATGATGTTTGGGAAGGTATGTTGTAGTATTGTACGATGGAAAACCATATCCAGGGTATGTGGAAGATTCGGGGTATGATGATGTTTATGTTGAATGCATGGCAATGGTAGGAAGGAAACATGAAAACAATTGTTTCTTTTGGACTAAAAAAATCAAAGATAAATGTTGGTATCTGCATGAAAATAAAATTAGCAGTTATTCCAGAACCTACTTAAAAGGAGGGTTCGGCATCACTTTTCGAGGTAGACCCGGAAATCTGGAAAGCAGTTCTAGAAATGGATATTGTAACACCTTAAGGTACCGTTTATAGAGAATTTTGATCTTATCATCATACCACCTTTGAACATATCAGGAAGATATACCTTGCTGTAACTAACATTGTCTATGCTGGCACTGTTACCTCATCATTACGGTTATATTGTAACCAATGGTATGTTTTATGTTTCTTATACTCAGATTTGATCTAGTTAATCCAATTTCAACACAAGTGCCAAAATAAGATTGTTTTCTCTTTATGCATTCTTTGTGAATCGAGGTGAAAGTGTTTTTTTTTTTTTTTTTTTTTACCGTCCATGCTGTTACTTTATGTTTGCAAATGCTTTTGACCCTTATGTAAAACTCTGTCACTTGACTTAAGAATATTGGATTACTGAACAGATCTGTACTTAGAATTATTTCAAGGTTCGTGCTTTATTTTGTGTGGTTACTCAAAAAGAGGAAGAAATTAAGTGTCCTTGCTGTTACTTTGACAGTCCCTGTTGTTACTTTAATTTTTCATGTTTTTACTCATTCCAGTATTGCAATATTCTTTTACCTCGACTGAGTCTGAGTGTAAGAAAGGTTGAGAGTTTAGAAAATTTCAAAACATTTGTACTTTGTTTTATACAAATGCTCAATGAGAACAACAGAATTGTCTTTGCTGTTACCTTTTACCGTCCATGCTGTTACTTTATTTTTGTAAAGGTTTTTTTTTACTCATTCCAGTCTTTCGATATTCTATAGCTATGATGTTTAGAATATTGGAAAGCAAGAACAATTTCAGTATAAAATTATGTTAAACAATTCTGCTTCATTTTGTTCAGATACTCAAAATAGTATGAAAATTGTCTTTGCTGTTACTTTTTACCGTCCATGCTGTTACTTAATTTTGGAAATGTTGCTTTTTATTATTCAATTGTTGAAATATTCTGTCTTTCTGATGTTTGAATATTGGATGACTTAGAATGTTTGTATGGTAGAATTATGTAAAAAGATTTGTGTTTTATTTTGTTTAAATACTCGATGAGAAGAAGACAAATGTCTTTGCTGTTACTTTTCACCGTCCATGCTGTTACTTTTTTGTTAAGATTTTATTCTCCTTTGAATTTGATCAACTTAACATGCTTAAAAAGGAAAGGTCAACAACACCAAAGGTCGAACCTTCTCATATGATATAATCCAATCATTTATTTATTGAGATTTAGTTGATAATCTGATGTACGCAATAAAATTGTCCCTACTGTTACCTGAATCGTCCATGCTGTTTACCATATTATTACACTTTTGTCATATATGCTCTTCTCAAAATTGTTTTTGGTCTTGCGTGGCAGAAGGGTTACCAATTATATGATTATTGACCTGAGTGGAAAATAGACCTGACACAAAACACAGAATGTTTTAATATTACGAACTTATACCCAAATTGTCTGTGATGTTACTACAGTGGAACTTCGTTAACTCGAACTCGGATAACTCGAATACCCCGCTTAACTCGAAGTACCTCGCCGGTCCCGGCCGAATTCTCTCTTTATCTTAGTAAAAAAAACTCGGAAAAATTCGAATTCGGATAACTCGAAAAACTCGGATAATACGAAGTAAAATTTGGTCCCAACAATAAAAATCCTACTTGAAATGTTCGAATAACTCGAAGTATAATTTTCGTCGATCGGTGGCAAACGCCGACATTTTTTTAAGAGCTAAATTCCGTTTGTAATACTGAACATATCGGCACTACTAACCTACATGCTATTATAAGTGTTTCATAAATTCATAAAAGAAATTGTCGGTTGAATCTTATAACAACAAGTCTTGGTGATAAAAGTACTGCTTTACTTACATCAGGTAATTTCCCAAGGCGGTCGCCGATATCAGTACACACGATAGTCAACAACTCATCTACCGTTCGCTCAAGCGGAACTAATCTCTGACACACCGGTAGATCTACCCGGCTGATGTTTTTACAGGTGTAGAAATGACACAGTCACCGGCGCCATTAAACTCAACTGCTTGAACAATAGCGTAATTACTGCCGAGGTGTTCAGAGTACAACTGTAACGGTCAGTGCTGTCTATTAAATCGGATAAAACGCCAACTCAGTTACAGTAACATTTTTATACGCACATGCGCAGCCCAACTTCCGGTGCTAATACACATGGAAATGGCGTGGTTATCAATAAAAAGTAAGTAGGCCGATCAAACAGTATTTTATATATGTCCAATAAAAGGTAATGGTTCTGTTACGTTTTGTATGGCAATCTGTGTTAAACTTAAACGGTTATTTGTTTTGACATTAATAACTTGTTATTTTGTCGAATTCCGTTTTATCGTTAACCTTTTGCAAACATGACTTGCACATCAGATCGTTATTGAAGTGACTAAGTGAAAGAACTTTATCGTGACTGTATATCGGCAAAACTACACCAAATTACAAGTGACATAACGAAACATTACATATATATTTACATGTATTGACCAGTCCTTCACACTAAACTGATGAGCGACAGAGCGAAGTTATAATGATTATATAATGTTGACAAATATTGACCAAACTTTTCACCAAAAACGATAACTCGCTTAATTCGAACACTCGGATAACTCGAAGTTTTTTCGTGGTCCCCTCGACTTCGTTTTAACAAATTCCACTGTTTTGTGCCCCTTTACTTTTAAACCCCATTCTTCCAGATGTTACAAAGGTTTTTTTTCCCAAAAACCCTTTTTTTTTGTAAATCATCAAAATTTAAAAAAAACCTAGTATTTTATAAACACATTTACGGGAAAAACCCCCAAATCACATGGGAAAAAAAAATTCTAAATTTTAAAATTTAAAATATGTTTTTTGGGCAAAATCATTTCGGGGAAAAATGCTTTTAACTGAGAAATTAATTTTAAATTTCCTGTTAAAAAAATTTTTTTGTTAAATTGGGAAAAACCAAATTTTTTTTCAGTTATGAAAAACCCCTCATTGAAAAATGGTCAATGTTTTTAAAAAGCAAAAAAAGGTAAATATAACTAAAAAACTAGGGGGGTTTTAAAAAGGGACAAAAGGGCAAACATATATTTTTTAAATCTTTTTTTCCCTTACTTTTTTTTACTTTTCAAATTGAAATTTCTCAAAATTTCATTACTGCTTTTTTTCTCACAATTTAAATGCCCCAATTTTACGTTTTTATTTTTTTTTGAATTAAAAAACTCTTTTATTTTAACTTTTATCTTCATTGTGCTTTTTTTTTTTTTTTTTTTTACTGTTTTTTAAATTTTATATTTAAACTTAAAAGTTTCCAATTTTAAAAACCCTTGGGTAACTAACTATTTTTGCTAAAACTGTTACATGAAAGTGAAAACTAAAAAAATGAAGAGAGAAAAAAAGGGGGAAAAAGTAAAAAAATAGAAAGTTAAATTAGGGGTCCCCAAACCCCCTTTAAAGAAAATTTTTCATTTTCATTCATCCCCAGAGGGTCTCAAATCAATCCTTCGGAGAAAGGATTACTCCCTTCAGCAGCCATGGAACCTTGACTCTCAAATTCCTACCCCCAATTGCCCGACTAAAAACCCCTTCATCTTGTTTGGATTAATTTTGGGCCCCTAATTAACCTCATTTGCTTTTTTAATCCTTAATTTTGAATAGAAAATTTTAAATAATCCTCAGTTTAAAAAAAAATCCAGTTTAAAAAAGGTTTTTAAACGACCCCCAAACCCTTTTTTTTCCTGTCTGCTCCGGTTGAAGGGAAACAGGCAGTGGGGCCAAAGGGCTCAAGTCTAGACGGGTTTTTTCGTATTCCCCCCATACAAAAGAAATCTTTTTAAAAATCTAGTTTGGTCTTTTTTCCACTAGGGTTCCTGAAAAACTTGTAGTTAAAATTTGACCATTTTTTAATTTTTTTAGATTGAATCCACCCCGTACTCCCCTTTTCCAAAGCCCTTTCGGTATAAAAGGGGTTAACTTCCATTCAACCCGATTTTTTTTGTCAAAATTTTTTTTGGGGGGGATTTTCCCCCATGTTTCAAAGTCGGGTTTTCAAGCGTTTTTGGTCAGGGGGCCCGTGTCAGAAAAATTTGGAGTTTGGGCAAATTTTTTTTTAATTTTCAAAACTTCTTAAAAAGGTAGTTTTTGGGAAAATCACAATAATTTCATTACACCCCTCATCATATCGATAATTGATCGATCAAAATTAAACTTGGGGAAAAAATCTTTTTAACCCTTTGAAATTTAATTCAAAAAACCGGTAAAGGCGAGTTATCTCCCTTTTTCTATCACAGATAAAATTAAATTTAAATTTTTGCAAGTTTTAAATTAAATTTATGAATTTTGACCAAAAATTCGGAAAAAAGGGCTTAAAATCAAAAATTAATCAAAATTTTTTTTTCAAATAATTTTTTAAACCCTTTTTAATCGGGGTAGCAGTGTACACCATTTTTGCCCGGAAATTTTCCCAAAAATTTAAAGGGAAAATTATCCCTTCTCTTATTTATTTTGGGGGCTTTGTTATTTGTTGCTTTGTTTTTTTCCAACCCCCCTTGAAAAAAGCCCCCTAAAGCTTTTTAGGAGGGTCCCCTTTGTAGTGTTAGTGATTACCTCTGAACAAAAAGGCAGAGACCTGTCTGCCCCACAACCCATCCCAAAAATTGGGGCTTCCCCAACAAAAAAAATTTAATATTTTCTTTCAAAAAAATTTTTTAAAAAAAACTTCTTGTGGGTAGCGGGTAGACCCCCAGTTTTCCCAAAGTTCTAAAAAAAAAAGTAGCACTTTTTTCTGAGGCTGGGTCGCCTTGAGTATTTTGGGGACTACCTAAACTGAAAAACCCTACAAGGGCCCCTTGCTCCCATCCAAAAAAAAGGGAAAAGAGTGGGGCCCCTTTGTGGCCCCCGAAAAACAAAACCAAATGACAGCAAAATACCGGCCTGTTTTGGTCACTTCCATTCTCTTCTGCAGGAAAAACTGTTAAAACTTACTTTTTCTAATATTATACTAATATTTTTGGGGGTTTTGGGGGGTTTTAAGTCCTATTAACCGCTAATTTTCATTTAAGGACGTGTCTTTTTTAAAGGTGGGGGAAAAGCCGGATTTCCCGGGAAAGAAACCCCTACTCCCTAGGGTTCCGTACCAGGGCCCTTTAACTTCCAACGTAGTTTCAAAACTAGCAACCCAGAGGTGGATAGCTAGTGAATTAAGTGTCTGAAAACCTTTAAACCACTGGGCCACCGCGGCCCCCCTATAAATAAAAATTCCCATCTTCCGTGACAATGCCCAAAAGAATTTAAAAATTTGGGTGGAAAATTTTTTTTCTTATTTTAAAAATGGTTGAAATTAAAGAGATTACTTCTAAAAATGAAATAAAAAAACCATTTTTTTTTGCAAAGTCTAAAAACCCAAAAATGAATTTTTTTTTAAGAAAAACATAAGGAATAAATTTTGCGGTCTAAGGCCTCCCAATTTCAGTCCCCTTTTTAAAAAATTTTTTAATTTTTTTATTTTTTAAAGGGGCAATTTTTAAAAGGATTTAAAAATAAAAGGGAAAGGGTTTTTACCCCAATATCAAAATAGTTTGATATTGAAAAAATATTCAAACAATATAAAAAAAAAAACCAGTTTTTAAATTAAAGTTTAAAAATCCTGAATTTGTTTTCATAAAATATGGGAGGGAAATTAACTGCGGTTTTCCCTTTCCCCAAAAATTTTTTAGCACCCTTCCTTTTTTAAAATTTTTTTGCATTTTGGTGGTTTTTGGCCTAAAAAAAAAAAACATAAAAACTTTTTCATGTTCACTATCCTCTCGTGTAAACGGGATTTCACCTTTTTGGGGAAAAATTAATTTATAAAGAAGACAATCTTGTAGAATGGTTATCATTAAATCCTGGGTCATTTTTTTGAATTTGGGTAAAATTTATTTTCTAAAAATCCCTTTTAAAAAAAAAGAAAATTTTAAATTCAAAAGAAAAAAAAAAAAAAACCCTTTTTTTCCCCAAACTTTAATTTTAAAAATAGTCAACACGGGAAATACAAAATTTTTTTCCAAAAACTTTGTCAAAATTGGTGCCCGGACTTTTTTTCCTTTTGGTATATGTAAGCAAAGGGTTTTAAATATTTCGGAATATTTTTAAAAGCAAAATATTTCAAATTTCCCACCTTGCACCTAGGTGCGATAAATTTTGGGAAAAAACTTTTTTTTGTAAAATATGAAAAACAAAATATTAGCAATTCTTTTTTTGCCAAATTATTTTCCCTTTTATAACCTTTTGAAAATAAGTTAAAAAATGATTACCAAATTCAAAAGAAAAAACTACAACAGGGTTCCCACCCTAAATTATTTAAAATTAATTTAAAGTGTTTAACAATCACATAATTTTAGTAAATTTTCTCAGAAAAAGTTTCTCGATATGTTTTTTTTGGGCCATGTAAGAAAAGGTTTTAAATGTTGATGGAATTAAATAAAAAAAAGCAACTTATAGATATTTGAAAATTTTCTAATTCTTTTAAATTTCAAAAAAAACTATTTTGAAAAATTGTGATAGCAAAAAACCCTGGAAACCCTCTTTGATTTTGTAAATAATTTTTTTTCCCCCTGAAAAATTTTTTTGGTAAAAAATTGAAATTGTTTTAATTTTAAAAAGAAAAAAAAAAATTTCCTTATAATCTTTCTAAAAAAACCCCCAAAACAACAAAAATTTTTTCCCTAATGCAACATATAAATTGCCCCAATATTTTAGTTTAAAAATTTGTCAAACAGCTTTCTTGCATATTGTTTTCCCTTTGGGTGCATAAAAGAAAAGGTTTTAAAATATTTTTAAAACCCTTTTTTTTTTTCATTTATTAATCAATGCAACAATGAAAAATTTGACATGTAAAAATTTTAAAGCATTAGAAAAAATCATTTTTCATTAAGAATTTGGAAAAAAACTTCTATTTACGGAAAAAAAATTAAATTGAAAACTGCAAAGTGGACTGAATTCCCTGTACAGAAATACGTGGGTTTCCTTGAAATTTTCTTTGTCTCTTACTTGGGGGCAATTTTTCCCAAAATAAACGGGTTTTAGGGGGGGTTTTTAGGGTTTAAAACCCCGGGTTTTCCCCCAAAAGGGGGTTTGTAAACAAAAACCTTGTTTGCTTTTGAGAAAAAAATTTCAAAATTTTTTTTTTTTTAAATAGGTTCTTTGGAGAAAAAGCTTCAGAGCAATTTGAAACTTTAAATTTAAATACCCCCCTGAACGCACAAAAAACCCCCAAAATCCCAAATTAAATGTTTAAACATACTTCCACAATTCAATTGAAATGACAAACAAAAGGAAAACACTGCCCTTTCCCAAAGGGGAAAACAAATTATTAATATTATCTTTTATTTTAAATTTGGGGAAAAATCCCTACACGAAAAACCCCTAGCTGGCATTTTTAGTACGTACGCCCCTTCAAGAGCACATTCTGAAATTTTGGGGGCAACATTCGCCATCTTGTTTCAAAAACAAAAACCTTTCCAAACCAAAACCCGGTGGGGTTTGAAGGTTTTAAAAAAACTAGTTTTTTTTTTATCAAAACAAAAAAAATGAATTTTTTTCATTTAAATGGGGTTTTAAAACGGGGTTCCCTCAAAAAATTTGGAAAGTTTACAGAACCGGTTCAAAACAAAAACCCGGGTTTTTGGGAAAAAATTCCCCTACTATGTTACGAGATTGATTCCAAAAGGGGGCGTTCCCCCAAAAAATAAACAATACAGCTGATCAAGAATAAAAGAAATAAACTAACACACAGAAATTTTCCCTTAAAACAAACAAACAAAAAAGCCCATTTTAAAAATTTATATTTAAACTCGCCTGTCTCAAAAAACGGGGAATAAACCCTTAAAAATTTCACAAACCCTTAAAACCTACGGGAAAAACCCTACGACTCCATAAGAGATTAGATTTTTTAAAATCGAAAAGATAAACGTGTCTAGCTGATTGACCCCTTCCCCGGGCACAAAAATTTAAACGATGTCGTAAAACACCCCGGAAAAATCGTCAAAAAAAAACATTTTATGGGTACACAAAAAAAAGGGGGCCCCCAATACTTAATTACATAAACTAATAAACACAAAGCCTAGGATTTAAACCCTTTTGATAAAATCATAATATAAGTTACCCAGTGGGTGGTTTTTTTGGGGGGCCCCCCCGGGGATTATTTTTTTTTAAATTTTAAATTCTGCCCCCTGGTGGTTTTGGGAAAAGTTGGGAAAATGCTCAAGGGTTTTTTTTGGGGCATAATTCTGAAACCCTTTCTTGTTGTTTTTGAAACCAAAAAATCTTTTAAAAAACCAAATAAAAGGGAAAAAAAAGAAAATGCAAATTAAAAACCCTAATTTTTTTAAAAAAAAACCTAAAAATCAAGCAAAAAACTGAAAAAATGACATATTAAAACAAAATTTTTTGGGCCAAAATAGAAATAGCCGACTAAAACTAAAAATTTTTAAAAACAATTTTTCTTGTTTTATACAACGACCTAAAATCCCAGGATTCGCAAAAAGCCATTGGCTTACCAAAAGTCAAACCCCCGACGGAAGTTTTTGGGATTTTTTCCCCCCGAGTGCCCTTGCTCCCCCCACTGTTTGGGCCCATATTGAAAGTTAAAGGCCCCGAAACCGGGCCTTTATCACTTCCTGAAGAAATATTTCCCCCATAACCCCAAACACGGGAAACAAAGAAGTGTAATTTTTTTTATGTAAAAAAGGTGTTTTCAAACGTATTCCTTTTCCCTTTTTGTTCGGAAAAACTGCACTGTACCGTTCAAATTCTTTCCAGGCGAATTTTCCGTGCTGGTTGCCCTTAAATTTTGGGGCCCCTTTATGTCTGGTGTTAAAAAGGGCAGTGCTCATGGTTTTTAGGTTTAAAATCCTTTTTTTATTTTTTGCCAATTTTTAAAAAGGTTTTCAAATAATTTTTTGCCCCGTAGTTCGTTATCGCGGTTAGAGTCAAATTTTGTTGTGTAATTCTTGTGAACCCCTTTTTTTGCCCATGAAAAAAAAGTAAAAAAAACAAATTATGGTTTTTAAATTTGAAATGGGCTGGGGTTAAGGACTGTTTCATGCTACAAAGGGTTTTTTTAAAACCCCTTTTTTTATTTATTGACCAAGGGCAAAATGGTTTTTCAAATAAGGGTTGCTCGATAGTTCTGTATCCGTTTAAATCAAAATTTTTTGTTTTAAATTTTTGTGAATATTTTTGTTTTTTGCCCAGTTTAAAAAAGTAAAAAACACATGATGGTTTACGTGAAGCTGGGGGTTAAGGCCTGGAAAAGTGCACAATGGGTTTTAGTTAAACTCCTTTTTTTATTTATTGCCCCCCTTTCAAAAATTTTTTTCAAAAACGTTTTTCTCGAATTACTGTATCGCGTTTATTTAAATTTTTTTGTGTAATTCATTTTGAATTTTAGTTATTGCCCATTTAAAATAATTTAAAACAAAACAAATGAAAGGTTTAACCCGTGAAAATTTTTTGGTTTAAAGGGACATGTACAGTGTGCATGGGTTTCCCGTTAAAACTCCTTTTTTTTTTATTTACCCAATTTTTCAAAATGGGTTTTTTAAAAAAAGTGTTGCTCGATATTTACTTTTTATCGCGTTTAGTCCCCAAAATTTTTTGTGTAATTCATTTGAAAAATTTATTTTTCCCGTGAAAAATTAGTAAACAAAACCCAAAAGAAAAAATTTGGGCCGGTATTATTATATATACTATTTGTTTTATTTTTTTTTTAAACTGGAAGGGGTATATAATTTTTAAAAAATTTTTTCCCCCCCCCCCATTAAAATTCAAATTCCAAATTTAATATCAAAATTTTTGATTAGATTAGTATTTGATAGCTTAAACTTTTGAATTTTATTAAATACAAATGGGTTTAAACATGACTTCCCTTTTCAAACTGATCTCCCTGAAAAAATAAAGCCCCCCTTTTTAAAAAAATGCATTTAAATTTAAATAATTGATAAAGCATAAACATTTTAATTAAATTTAAAATTAAAATACTTACTTTTTGTAAATTAAATTTTGTGTTTTTAACACGATATTTGAAAACCGGGTTTGCAGGTTTTTATCGAGGAAAGATTTTGTTGGGGGGATAAAAAAAAAAAAGGGTATAATTTTTTCACAAACAAAAAATTAAAAACTGGGGGTATATATTTTATTGTAATTTTGTGGAAAATTTAAAAAAAATCCCAAAGGGATATATTTTTTTTCCCCCCTTTTGACCTTATTTAACCCGCCCCCCCCCCCCCCCCCCCCCCAATTTGGGGGATTGAAACACACCTCACCTTTGGGTAAAACCCTTAACCCCCATCCTTGGCATTTTCCCAATAAACTCAAAGGGGGGGCCCTTCAGCTGTTTGAGTATATATCTTAGGGAAACCTGTACTTCTTGGTTTTACAGAAAAATTTTTGTCATGGTGTCACCCCGGGCTGGGCCCCCCTCCATTTCCAAAACCCTAAGGGAAATTTGGGCCCCACCTTTAATTTTTTACCTTTTAGATTACTCCAAACAAATTTTTCTCATTGTTTAAACCCCGTTTCCCGAGGCGGGGCCCTGTCCAAACTCCCAAATAAACCCAAATTCCCCTAAAAGGGATGCTGTTTCAGTATAAAAATTTAAATATTACCTTTTCCTGGAAAACAAAAAACCTCAGGGGTGTCCCCCATTTCCCCTTTAAAATTTAAATTTTCCATTTCATATTAGATATTTTTTTAGGGTTTAAATTTTTAATTTACCCAACCCTTTTTAAACAACATTTGGGGGGATATAAATTTTATCTGCCCGGGGGTTTTTTAAATTTGGAAATGTTTTTAATTTAAATCTTATAGAACTTTTCTGCCCCATTCTAAAACCAAAGGATCAATCTTAAATTAAAAATTGATTTTTTTTTTTTTAGAAAGCCAAAGAAAAAATCTACCCTTGGGACTTACCTATCAAAGTTTTTTTTTAATATAAAATAAAATATTTTTCAATCCCCAAACAAAGGTTTTTTTTTTTTTGTTTTTTAATTTTTAAATTAAGACTTTTTCTATACTTTTTTAAATAAAAAAGGGAAAAATTTTCTAAAAAAAGAAAAAGGGGATAAATTTTTTAATTGCTGGTTTTTATACTGTAAAAAAATGCTGGGAAAAATCAAAAAAAAACACCCGGGCTAGTGGTGGGTGCAATGAGCCTCAGGCCATGGTATTAAAATTTTTTTTAAATTAAAAAATACCGGGGGGTGGGACAGGAGGGGGTGGGGTTAAAATACAGGAAAAAATGAAATTTTTAAAAATAAAAATTACTACACTAATAAATTTTTTCCTTTTTCAAGCCAAGTTAGATTTACCCAAATTTTACAACTCTCTAACATTATTAACAGATAAAAATTGGGTTAACTTAAAACAAAAAAATTTCTTTTTTAGTAATAATTTTTTTTATACTTTTACCCTCAACCTGTATTTTAATGGGCACATCAAAAAAAATGAAACCCCCCTCGATTTCCCCCAACACAATTTGGGTTTCAGGTTTTTAAATTTTTTTTGGGGAAAATTTTTTGTCCCCCTATACCCTTTTCTATATTTAAATTTATGTGAGGGGTGCTTCCCCCTACTTTTTATTTATTTTCTAAGGTTTTAAAAATGTCACAGTTTGGGTATCTACAGAAAAATTTGATAATAATTTTTAAACCTTTCCCAAAACTAGATGGCCTGTTAACAATGTTTTGTTTTGTAACATCGGTCAAATCTTTGCTCAATGCTTTTAAAAAACAAAAAGTCTCTGGTGATTTTTGAAAAAAACAAAGTACTCAATCCCCAAAGCGGCTAAATTTACTAATGCCCCCAAAATTTCCCAAAAGTTTTTTTCTCATTTTCCATTTTTATCAAGCTGTTTTTCAAAACCAGAAATTTCCCCCCTGTTTTCCCAATATTTTAACCCCTCTTAATTTTTTTTTATAATAGTTAATTGGGAATCCCCCATTCACAGTAAACAAAGTTTTTTTTTCAATTGATTTAAGGGCCCCTTTTTAAATTCAGTAATTTTTTTTTTAAAAGAATTTTTAATGTTTCGCTTTCGACACCCGGTGCTTTATGAAATCCCATTTTCCCATGCATAACTAAAATACTGTTTACAAAACCAAAACAAAAATTTGCAATGATTTTCCTAAAAATTTAAACCAATTTCTAAAGGGAAATTGGGCCCGAGAAAAAAAAGCTTTTTTTCCTTTTTCTGCAAAATGTTTTTTTGTTTTTGTTAAAAATTCCCCTTGGAGTTGAACGCATACCCCAAAAATTTAAAAATGTCAACAATTTTCCCATATTGTCATTATTTTCATTATTATTTTATGGCTCATTTTTCTTATTTGTTTCCCCAATTTCAAAAACCATGGAATTTTAAATTATACCCAAAATTGAAAACCAGATTCCATTTTTATATATTGCCCTATAAAAAAATCCAACATAAATTTTTTAAATCTTCTGGGCTTAACAAAATAAAACCATGTCGTCGGGAAACCTTTGAAACAAATCACTCTGTAAATTTAATCACAGGGGGATGTCTATTTTTTTATTCCCCGAAATACCCATAATACCTATATATAAATTTTCAATATATTAGGTTTTTTATTACTATTTCTGTAATTAAAACAGACATGCCCCTGTGATTCAAAATTGGGACAGTTGTCATTAAAAAAGTGATTTAAAACCCAAAAAATAACACGGGGATTAAATTTTCCCCCTTGTAAAGTCCGGGATAATTTGGGAAGGGAAAATGACTGAATCAATTTTCCCCAAAACGAAAAAATAAAAAAAACTCGCAGTTTTTTTCTCAAAAACATCTAAAATTTTTTGATCATCGGTCTAAAGGGGAAAAATCGGGACACAATTTTTCCCGGTTTTTTTATTAATCTTTTAACGGAAAATGGTGTTTTTTTTGGGAAGACACTACCTTTAAAAATTTGTTTTTTCACTCTGGGCCCATAAAACCTTACAGTTCAAAGGGTTTAAACTATCGCCATATAAATTATCTCGGGCCAAAAGCGGTGCCCTCTTGGGACGGCACATATGTCCTAATATAAACAACCCCTGATATCCCCTATTCCCCAACCCAGCGGGTTTTGGGGCTCGCTAACTCGTGGCTAAATAAACTTCCGGTCCCCTGAGAACAAAAAAGGGGGGGGTCGGGACCGGCAGAAAAGCGGGTGTCCCCGGGGGAAACCCTTAATTTTTCCCTTTTTTTTAAAAAGCATCAGTCCCCCAAAAGGAATATAAAAAAAGAAAAACAAAATAATTTTAAAAAACCCCCTGAAAAAAAGAAATTTAAAAATCAAAACCCCTTTTCACGAGGAAAAAAAGAGGGCCTTTTACTAGGGGGCCCCCAACCCCCCGCCGTTTTCTCCAGAGGGCACGACCTCACCCCTTTTTTTCTCAAAGCCGGGAATATATTTTTGCACGAGATCTAGCGAGACCAAACGCTGCGGGGTGCGCAAAAGGTGGTATCGGAAATTTTTTTATTAGTGACCTTTCCCCCGCCAAACAAAAGGGGACGGACGACCGTCCCGTCTGAAAATACCCTTTACCTGGCGATAGTTTTTTACCTATTCCTGTAATGTTTTTCCCGGCCCGATTTGAACAAAAGATAATTTAAGTAGTGTCCCCCCGAAAAAAACACCCCTTTTTTCCGTTAAAAAATTCTTTTAAAATGTCCCCTTTTGATTTTCTTTTTTGCCCTTGCCCCATATCTAAATTTTAGATGTATAGAAAAATAACTACGACGAAAAACTTTTATTTTCCAAAAGTGAACTGAAATTCAGGCAGTGCTTCCCCCAATTTTTCCCGGGCTCTCACAAGGGGGGAAAATAATCACCCTGTTTAATTTTCCCTTTTTACAAATCACCTTTTATTAAAGACAACTGGGCCAATTTGGAAAATTCCATGCTTGATCTTTTTTTTGCTAAGTTAATAAAACCCAAAAGACCTGGGGGGTTTAAAATTTTTAACTGCCCAAAGATTTACAAAAATGGGTTTGGGTTCTTTTATATGCATAACCCTAAATGGAATCTGGGGTCAATTTGATATAAATAAAAATCATTGTTTTAAAATTGTGGCAAAAAAAGAATAATGCCCTGGAAATATAAAAATGACAATTAAAAAATTTTTGACAGTTTTGAATTTTTGGGGATGCTGTTTTAACTACAATGGGGGAAATTTTACAAAACCCCAAAACATTTTTCAGAAAATGGCGAAAGCTTTATTTTCTTGACTTCCTCTTTGAAATCAAAGCTTGTTAGAAATTATTGGGGGTAAATTTGGAAAGTCGGGGTAATAGTATTTTTAAAGTTTGCATCGGAAATATGGGGATTTCATAAAGCCCCGGAAAAGTTTGAAACGTAACCAACAATTCTGTAAAAAAAAAAACTTAAATTAAAAAGGGGGCCCAAACAAATTGGGAATGACTTTGTTTACGTGAATTGGGGAGATTTCCCCTTAAATATTATTTAAAAAAATTAAAGGGGTGGTTTAAAAAATTGGTGAAACCGTCGGATAATCTGGGTTTTTGAAAACATGTCTTGGGTGAAATTGGAAATGAAATGATGTGGGTATGTGACAAAAAAATGATTGCTGTTTTTTTTGGTATTGAGTACATGTTTTATTCTTTTTCCCCTAGACGATTTTTTTAAAACTTGAAGGGAATTTTTGACCCGATGTTTCAAAAAAAAGCATGTTTTAAAAGATTCTATTTTGTCGAAAAGGGTTTTTATTATCGATATCTTTATAGATAGCCACTGGGGTACTTTTAAAAATTTAAAAATAATAAAAAAATTTATTTTGGAAACATCCTCTCAAAAAATTAAAATATAGAAATAATAGACATAATAATTTACCCAAAGAAATAGAAAACCTTGGGAAACCCCAAATTTTGATTGGGTGACTTGAAAATGAGTTTTTATTTTCTTTTGAAAATGTCCATTAATTTCAGGTTTCCCGGGGGAAAAAGTATAAAACAATTTTAACCAAAAAAAACATTCCCGTTTTTTTAAAATTTAAACCCCAAATATTATCTGTTAATAATTTTAAATGTTGAAGTTGTCAAAATTTAAGGGATTAAAATTTTACTTGGCTTGCAAAAAACCCAAAAAATTTTTAGTGTAAAATTTTATTTGAACCGGGTTTTTATGTACAGTACATTTTTTTAACCCCCTCCCCGTACACTTGTATTTGTTTAAAGTTATAAAAACTTTTATACCCTATAGGGCCCTTTGAGCTCATTGACCCCCCCACTAAACCCCTGATTCGTTTTATTTTTTTTTTAATTTTACCACAATTTTTACAGGGGAAAAAAAACCAGCCCTTAAAACTAAAAAGGCCCCCTTTTTTTTTTTTTTTTGAATATTTTTTTGTTTAATTTAACAAATGGGTATAGCAAAAGGCCCAAATAAAATGAAAAAAAACAAAAAAACCCCACTTTCAAATGTTTGTGGGTTTTATAATATTTTATTATTAGTATTGAAAACTTTGATAGTAAATTAGGGCATGTCCCCAAAGGGAAAATCTTTTTTTCTTTGGGATTCCCGAAAAAAAATCAAGGGGTTTTTTAGTATTGAACATTTGGGATATTGGGAAGATTTTAATTTTAAAAATTCAAATTTCAAAAACCCTGCAATAAATTCCTTAAACCCCCAATTTTTATTAAACCGATTCTTTTCATTCAAAATTTAAACCCAAAAAAATTAATCTAAATTGAATGGCCCCCTTTTAAATTTTTAAAAGGAAATGAAGGGCACACCTTAGGGATTTTTTCTTCCAGTTAACCCGTAAATATTTAGGTTTTTTAAACTGCACAGCATGCCTTTGTGAACTCTAGTATTTTGGGGGGATGGACCCCTGGGGCCCGCCTCAGGGGAGGGTTACCAAAGAAAACACACCTTGTTTGATTGATTTATTCTCAAAGGTTTAAAAAAGGTTGGCCAAAGTCCTTAAAGGTTTGGAAAGATTTTACCATTTACAAAATTTTTTTCTGTAGACCCCAAAATAAAAGTATACAGGGACATGCTCTACCTATAAATTTGAAAGGCCCCCCTTTGAGTTTTTTAGGAGATGCCCCTTTATAGGTGTTAAAGGTTTTTTTTTCAAAGGGGGGTGTTATCAATTTCCCCCAAAGGTTGGGGGGGGTTGGGGGGGGGGGGGGGGGGGGGGGGGGGTGGGGGGGTTTTGGGTTTGTTTTTTGTGTTTGGTGGGGGGGGGGGTGTTTTTATCGGCATAAAGGGGAAAAAAAATTTTAAAAATTTTTTTATTTTAAATTTAAATTTTCCCCCCAAAACAATAAAAATAAAACCGCAATTTAATGTTTTGCTAATGTTCAAAAGATATCATGCTATTTATTTCCAAACACCTTTCCTTCCCCTCCAAACCCCCAATTTTGTATCAAATATCTGTTTTTTAAAAACCCCAAATTTTAAAAAAAGTATAAATTTTTTTTTATTTACCCTTGAAAAATTATTTTATGTTTTTTTTCGATTTTTGTTTCAATTAAAGCATTTCTTTTAATAATGGCTTAATTATTCATGAGATTTAATTGTTTAAAAAAGTCATATTATACTAAAAATAAAATTCTCAATTATAAACTATCAAAACACTAAACAATCATAAATTGATATTAAAGTTGAATTGAATATAATTAATGGGGTATTTTTTAAATTATATACACCTTCCGTTAAAAAAAAATAGCGATAGTAAAACCCAGCCCATCTTTTTTTTTTCTTGTTTTGTTTACCAAATTTTTTAAACCCGGCAAAACCCCCCAAAAACCCCCTAATTTCAAACAAATTTATAACCCAAGAGTCTTCCCCCAGGTCCCAAAATTATTTGAAACCCCCCCTTTTTTGAATTTGGTTCCCCAAAAAATTTTTAAAAAAGGGGGTTAACTTAACCATGACACTTTTTAAAAAATTTTCAACCCAAAAAGTTTAAAAACCAAAGGGGTTTTTGGAAATTAAAAATTTTCCCCCCTGGGCCTTAACTTTAAAACACCCCGAATTACACAACCCAAATTTTTTGGAAAATAAAGGGGGGAAAAGTTTTTTAATATTTAGCAAAACTTTTTTGAAAACCTTTTAAAATTTCCCAATAATTACAAAAAATTTAAACCTGAAACATTTTAAACAAAAATTTTTTAAACCCTTTTTCCCCAGGGCCAAAAATTGGGGTTTAAAAAAACCCCCAATTTTTTTGTTCTTTTCACTGGCCCCTTTCCCAAAATTCACCCTTTAATTTTTAAAAACCCAAATTTGTTTTGTTTACCCCATTTTTTAGGGGAAAAAAATTTTTTGGGGGGGAAAAAGTTTTAAAAAAATTTTGGGTCAAAAAATTAAAAAAAAAAGGAAAAAAAAAATTTTTTAAACTGAAACCATTTTAGCAAATGTCCTTAACATGTACACCCCCCTTTACGATTTATAAACCTTAAATTTTTTTTGTTTTTCTTAAATTTTTACCCGGGGATTAACCCAAAATTCCAATGAAAATTTCACAAACAATTTTTACTAAACCCCGATAAAATAACTTGGGGGCAACCCAAATTTTTTGAAAACCCCTTTTTTTAAAATTTGGTCAAAAAATAAAAAGGAGTTAAACCGAAAACCCTGGGGCACTGTCCTTAAAACCAGACATAAGCGGGGGCCCACCCTAAACTAACCCCCGGGGGTAATCGCCGTAAAAGAAGTTGAACCGGGCCTGTTTCATTCTTCCCACATAAAGTACGACGGAAAACGTTTGGAAAAAAACTGTTTTTCATAAAAAATGCCTTACGTTTTTATTCCCGTGATTTTGTTAGGACAATGTCTTCTATGAGCTTTGATAAAGTGACCTTTTTCAGGCGTACTTTCAATTGCGTCTAACATAGGACCCAGCAATGCACTCTGGGATAAATCCAACTTCCCCCGGCGTGACGTTTGTAACCCAATGAGCTTGTTGCAATCCTATATATAGGTCTCTGTCAATAATATGGTAAAAAATTGTGAAAAAATCAATATTTCATAAGTTATAGCTACGATCTCGCAACCTAGCGCTCTGGATGATCTTTAATCTTGTTATTTTGCATTTAAATAAGACCGCCCGGGTTTTATTTATATCAAACACATTAAAACTATGATATAGGGAATAGATAAAAAAGCTTTTTTCAATAATAGGGTAAAAAAATTTTGAAAAATTAAATATTTGCAGAGCAATGGCAAACATCTCGCAACCTAGCGCTCGATGATCAAATCTGTTATTTGCTTTATACGACCGCCCGGCTTTTATTTAATCAGACACTTTTAAAAACTATGATATATGGATAAGATAATACTTTTTATCAATAGAGATCAAAAATGATGAAAAAAATATCAATATTTGGCAGAGCATGGCTATGGAATAGCAAATCTCGCAACCTACGCTCGGGATGAGCTATAACTTGTATTTTGGCATTTATACGACTGCCCGGGCCCTTTTATTTATATTCATACATTATCAAAACTTTTGGGCAATGGATGATAGAATTTAATCCTTAAATATGATCAAAAGTGGTGAAAAAAATATCAATATTGACGAGTTATGGCTACGACCTCGCACTATTAAACGACCGAAACAGCTATTCACTGTCCGGGCATTTTTTCACTCATACATCTTAATTTTAAATATTAGAGACGTGTTGGATTTAATTCTTATAATACGTCCAAACAGGTGAAAATATAAGTATTGACAAGTTATGGCAAAACGAATTATCGAAATTGATATAAGTGTAATCAGGGTTATCTATAATATAAACCTTTCGAGTTTAATGCAAAGGCTTTAACATTTACAGAAGTTAGGAATTTTATGTTGTTATTTTACGAGCGATCGATTATATGTGGGCTATACAAAAAAAACCTGCACGCTAAAGATTTATTAGGTGTGTGGACCGCCCGGGACCTTATTCCCAAAGGGAATCACCGGCCCTACCTCCCATACTATGCACTTAGTATTAAAAGGTAACAACGTAATTTTAAATTTGGACAGCTAGCCTTTTTCAACACACTCGCCAAAACATAGGGCTCCATATCCACGAGATCTGAAATCGACGCGTCAGAAAACTCACTTTCAAAATTAATATATGTAAGCCTTTAGTTCCCTGTGATCACGCTACAAAAAAATCAAACGTTGAACCAAAAAAAACAGGTTCAACAACTTGATTTAGATAAGCGTGGAAGCCCGGGCATAAGATGTACGGCCGGGCGGTAGCCAAATACCAATTATAACCCAATTATAAAAAAACCGGGATTTTCTAATCGCCGTAACTCGAACAATTTGACAGATATTTTCATAATTCTTTTTGATTTCACTTCCTTGACCTATCACTACATGTTCTGACCACCGATGGGGGTATTTAACCACGCATAAAAGCCCGGCAATAATTAAGATGTACGGCCGGGCGGTGCCAAATACCAATTAAACAATTAAAAACCCGATTTTCTAAATCCCCGAAACTCAAACAATTTTACAGATATTTGTCATAATTCTTTTTGATTTCACTTCCTTGACCTATACACTACATAACCACGCATGAAACCCCGGGGCAGTAAGAGGGTAGGGCCCGGGGCGGAGCCAAATACCAATTATAACAATTATAAAAGCCCGGATTTTCTAAATCGCCGTAACTCAAAAAATTTACAGATTTTTCATAATTCTTTTGATTTCACTTCCTTGCAGTCATAATTTTGTGAATAGGATCAATTTGTGTTTAAATGATTGTGTGTGACATTACTAATTAAACAATAAAATAATCAATTACAGAGTCCCCCTCAAAACTCAAGAGTTTTTAAAAAAGATAAAGAGAGGTATAGGAAAAGTATTTCGAAAGATATTGGACGTTACATACGTTTTTTTTACATTGGGTTTCTTACTCTATTGAATTTTCATTTACATTTTTGGATGTGGGTTTCATGAATAAAGTCTTAAGTTCCTTCGAAAAGCCGCAAATGTGAACTTCAAAGATGATGATTAAGTATATGTCCCATGAATAAGATTTATGATACTTAAACAAATTCATTCTCTATAAATACTTATATTGGGTGTACATAGCCCCTCCCGGACATACCCCCCCCCCCTCCCGGACAATAGCCTCCCCCCCCCCCCCCCCCCCACCCCCCTGACATTATCCCCCCCGACAATAACCTCTGGGACAAAGCCCCTTCTCACTAATAAACAAAAAGCCCTTAATAAAAAAAATATTTATTTTTCTCTTTATTTCTTTCTTTTTCTAATTTCAATATATGTTTTCAGCAATGGTTATATTAAATTAGCCCCTAGGACAAAAGCCCCTTTAAAACTAATCAAAAAGCGGACAAAAGCCCCTTCGTAAAAAAAATGATATTTATTTTTTGGCATAGCCGCTAATTTTGTTTTTGGGCCCCCGGGTATGACGCGACAAGTGGCGTTTCTGGTCAAGATGAAGTACGTGATTGGTCAATGTTGCGGTCAAAGCAAAATCAGATATACAAATTAAAAACGAAACAAAGTTAAAGGGACCTCACGGGAAACCAATATTTATTTTTTGTTTTCATCATTTTTGGGTAAAATCTTTAAAAAAAAATGACCTTCTAAACAATAACCCATTCGAATATGATGATGTATGTACACAAAACATCAATTATCAATTATTAAAGTTATCACTCTGAATATGCAAATTTTGTGACATATACGATAAACGCATCGCACAACAAACTAAAACACATGGAAACAAAAATGGTTTCCAATGTTAATCGACTGCGGTTGGAAACGAATAACAGCTTTCCGCAATGAAGAGAATGATAGGAAATGGTCAAACACAATCCTAGAATTAAACTTGGGAGCATTTCAATGATTGTAAAAGTTTTAAACATGAAAACATCAGTAATACGGACGCCGCTCGTATTTTGCTTGATTTTTTGAAGTAGGTCATGAAAAATCTTAATATTTACACAAACTCGGTAGTATTAAAACAAAATCAGTAATAGTTCCACAAGCTCGGTAAAATTTATACAGTCCTGTAACAGTACATCGCTACTGTCACTATACTAATATGAAAAACAGTGGTTTTTTTAAACTATTTTTTACACCCCCTAAATTTTTTAAAAAAAATTTTTTTTTG
>NW_022981136.1:0-22674 GCF_902652985.1 Pecten maximus
AAACTTTTTTTTGGGGAAAAGGGAACAAAATTTCCCTTTGGGATTATTGGGTCAAAAACTTTAGGGTTTTGCAAAAATTTTAAACCAAACAAATGCTAGGGCCTCAAGAAAGAAAACCCTTGAACATGGGATTGTTCAACTGCCAACCTTTTCAAAATGTTTGGGAAAAGGGATGTCCCAGATTTACGGTGCTTTTTGTTAAAATTTGTTCATATGAAAACCACCGAAAAATGTGCAGTACTTTAAAAAAAGACCCCTTTACCAATGTAAAAACTAAATATAACTTTTGTTTTAAGACTAAATAACGGTCGTAATATCGCATAAAAGGACATACTTGGAAGGATTACACAACGACGAATCATTCTTTAACATAGCCCCTTCTAAGGTTTTAAGGAAGGTTGGTTTTGAAACAAAAAAGACGAGACAAAAGAGAAATTTTTTTTTAAATTTTTTTAAACGTTTTTCAACGAATTGGTATAGAAAAAAAGGGTGGTGATTACCAGGAATTTAAATTCAGGCCCCAGGGAATTAGCCTTTACCGAAGTAAACTTTAGATATCTGTATTTTTTAGTGACGTGGTTATAAGTATCAAAAATGTCTTTTTACAGTGTAATTTTTTAAAACTAATTCGACCCCTTCCCTTTTTTACCCGTACAAAAAAATGGTAACTGCATTGACTCAACAAAGATATATTTAGATATGTGACTAAATATGCGTCCTAAAAGAAAAAAAATCAACAATGACTTGTTTTAAAATAAACGGGGCCCAAACCGATACACCGCCTGATACAAGTGCAAAAAAAAATACCCACATAACATTTCACCGATTGTACGATGAAAAAGGAAAAATAACACAACATGAAAAAATAGAAAAAGTAAAAAAAATAAAACTTTGAGTACAAACTACGATGATTTTTTTAACCAAAAAAATTATCCCCCAGGGGCCCTGGCGTTGACCGGTTGAGGTAATGCACACAGTAATATTAAAATTTTAACAGCACCCCAACCAATTATTTTTTTCGGTATCCTTTAGATAACAAATAAGGCACTCTTATGGTTGCAATACTAATAAAAAAAACCCCCCCCCGTTGTTTGAATTTTCTTCCGAAATTTTAATTAATTTACCCCCGTTTCATCTAGGTTAAAGTCCCTGTATCCTATCCGTCCACATTTTTAGTGTTTTTTATAAAGTAATCAAAAAAGTTTTTTCCGGAAAAAATAGTATGGTTCAAAAAACATTTCAATTCTTTGGAATTGATACTATTTATGAAACAACAACAACAACCAGCGTTTCCTAAAACTCATGATAAGCCCGTCATAATAAAAAATATCATCAATTTTGTAATTACATTACTATCAAAAATTAGCATCGTGCTTTAAAAACGGCTCATACAATTAAACGATGTAGCGAAAGTAAAGGTAACGTTTTGTATATTTGGCGCGGATTCAACAGGATTACGGAACATAGCATTCTGGGTTGAGTGTTACCTTATTACGTGTCTGAAATTAAAAACAAAATTTCAGGATATTGTCAACACTATGTTGGCACAATAAACAAACAAATGCTATTGCCTCAAGAAAGAAAACCCTCTAACATAGGATTGTTCAACATGCGACAACCTATATCGAAATGTGTAGAGAATTTATGTACCATGACTTACGGTGCTTGTTGTTAAAAGTTTTTCATATGAACACCACCGACATATGTGCAGTACATTAAAAAGATCACGTTACTCAATGTAGAACAAAATATAACTTTTGTGATTGGTAAGCACATACAGTAGACTGGTCGTAATATCGCCCATAATAACAGGTACATACTTGGAAGTGATATACACAACGACGAAACATTCGTTAACATCAGACACTTCTAAGGTTCTAAGGTAAATGTTGAGTTTTGTATTATTATCATAAGACATGATGTAGACTTTGAACTGATGAATATATGTTTTATATTCATTTTATAACGCATTTCAAACGTTTAAATTTTGTATACGAAACAAAGGAGTTTGGGGTTACCAGGAAGGTTTAAAATTTAGGCCAGGTAGACATTTGCTCTTTACCGAAGTAAACTTTAGATATACTTGTATTTTTTAGTAGACGCTGGTTATAAGTATCGAAATGCTTGTTTCAGTGATATTGTGTTTAAAACTAATTTCGACCCCTTACCTTGTTACCCTACAACAAAAATGGTAACGCATTAGACATCAACTAAGAATATTTAGATATTTTGACTAAATATGACTGTCCCCAACAGAAAAAAATCAGACAATGACAGTATGTTTTAATATATAACAGGGCCAACAGCGTATACACCGCCGATACAAAAAGGGGAAAAAAAAATAATCCACATTAACAGTTCCACGATTTTTCACGATTTAAGAAGGAAAAAATAACACCCAAAACAGGGAAAAAATAGATAAAATAAAAAAGTAAACTCTTGAGTACATAAACTACGGGTGATTGCTTTTAAGACCAAAAAAAAATTATCCCCTTCAGGGGCACCTGTTGCGTTGACCCTGGATTGACGGTATATTGCACACATGTATCCATATATCAAACTTTAACATGCTACCCCAGACCAATCGTATTTTGTTACGGTATCCTTTATGATAACCTAAGACTAAGGCAGCTCTTATGCGTTGGCCAAAACTATATAAAAAATACCCCATCCGTTGTTGATATGTATCGCGAAATTTGAATATATATTCACCTCGCTTTCGATCTAGGTTAAAGTCCAGCTGTATCCTCATCCGTCCACATTCTTAGTAGTTTATATACGTATGATCAAAAGATTTTTTCCTGGAAACTAGTATGTGTTCAAAAAACATTTCAATTCTATTGGATTGATAAAATTTATGAAAAAAACAACAACAACCAGCGTTTCACCTGAACATCATGATAAAGCCCGTCATAATTAAAATATCATCAAATGTTGTAATACAATACTATCAAAATTAGCATGGGTTTTAACGGCTCATACAATAACGATGTAGCGAAAGGTAAAGGTAACGATTTGTATCATTTGGCGCGGATTCAAAGGATTACGGAAAATACATTCTCGTTGAGTGTTACCTTATTACGTTGGAAATTAGAACAAAATTTCATGGATATTGTCAACACTATGTTGTGCACAATAAAAAAAAATGCTATGGCCTCAAGAAAGATAATCCTCTAACATAGGATTGTTCACATGCGACAACCTTATAAATGTGGTGAGAAGTTATGCCCCAATGACCTTACGGTGCTTGTTGTTAAAGTTGTTCAATGAACACCACCGACATATGTGCATTACATTAAAAAGATCACGTTACTCATGTAGAACTAAATATAACTTTTGTGATTGTAAAGCACATACAGTAGACTGGGTCGTAATATCGACATAATAACAGGTACATACTTGGAAGTGATATACCACAACGACGAATCATTCGTTAACATCAAAACACTTCTAAGTTCTAAGGTAAGTGTTGATTTTTGTTATTATGCAAGACATGACTGTAGACTTTGAACTGATGATATATATGTTTATATTCATTTTATAACGCATTTCAAAGTTAATTGTGTAAAACGAAACAAAGGAGTGGTGATTACCGGGAAGTTTAAATTCAGGCCAGGTAGACATTAGCTCTTTACCGAAGTAAACTTTAGATTACTTGTAATTTTTAGTAGACGCTGGTTATAAGTATCGAAATGTCTTGTTACAGTGTATATTGTTAAAACTATTTCGACCCCTTACTTGTTTACCCGTACAAAAAAATGGTAACTGCATTAGACATCAAATAAGATATATTTAGATATGTGCTAAATATGACTGTCCTAAAAGAAAAAAATCAGACAATGACAGTATGTTTTTAAAATATAACAGGGCCAACAGCGTATACACCGCCTGATACAAAGTCATATAAAAAATATCCACATTTAACAGTTCACCGATTGTCACGATGAAGAAAGGAAAAATAACACAATACATGAATAAATAGATAAAGTAAAAAGGAAAACTCTTGAGTACATAAACTACTGTTAAATTTCTTTTTAAGACCAAAATAAATTATCCCTTCAGGGGCACCTGTGCGTTGACCCTGGATTTACGGTATATTGCACACATGTATGTTTTATCAAACTTTTAACAGCTACCCTAGACCAATCTATTTTTTTACGGATCCCTTTATGACTAACTAAAACTAAGGCAGCTCTTATGCGTTGCAATACTTTTAAAAAAATACCCCATCCGTTGTTTGATATGCTATCGCGAATTTGAATTTTATTCACCTCGCTTTCGATCTAGGTTAAAGTCCAGCTGTATCCTCTTCCGCCCCATTCTTATTTAGTTTTATATACGTATGATCAAACAGATTTTTTTCTGAAAAAAACTAGTAGGGTGTTCAAAAAAACATTTAAATTTCTATTGGAATTGATACTATTTATGAAACAACACAACAACCAGCGTTCACCTAACTCATGATAGCCGTCATAATCAAAATATCATCAAATGTTGAAATTTACATTACTATCAAAATTAGCATCGGGTTTTTAAACGGCCCCCTAAAAATTAACGATTACGAAAGGTAAGGTAACGATTTGTTTTATTTGGCGCGGATTCAACAGGATTACGGAACATAGCATTCTCTTGAGTGTTACCTTATAGGGTGTCTGAAATTAGAACAAAATTTCATGGATATTGTCAACACTATGTTGTGCAAAATAAACAAAAATGCTATTGCCTCCAAGAAAGATAATCCTCTGAACATAGGATTTTCAACATGCGACAACCTAATCAAAAAGTGAGAGAAGTTATGTACCATGACTTACGGTGCTTGTTGTTAAAAGTTGTTCATATGAACACCACGACATATGTGCAGTACATTAAAAAAAATCACGTTACTCAATGTAGAACTAAATATAACTTTTGTGATTGTAACACCTACAGTAGACTGGTCGTAATCGACATAATAACAGGTACATACTGGAATGATATACACAACGACGAATCATTCGTTAACATCAGACACTTCTAAGGGTTTTAAGGTAAGTGTTGAGTTTTGTATTATTATCATAAGACCCTGACTGTAGACTTTGAAACTGAGGATATATGTTTTATATTCAAATTTTTTAACGCATTTCAAAAGTTATTTTGGATACGAAACAAGGAGTGGGGATTACCAGGAAGTTAAATTCAGGGGCCAGGTAGACATTAGCTCTTTACCGAAGTAAACTTTAGATATACTTGTTATTTTTAGTAGACGCTGGTTATAGTATCGAAATGGGCTTGTTAAGTGATATATTGTTTAAACTAATTTCGACCCCTTTTCCTTGTTTACCCGTACAAACAAAATGGTAACTGCATATAGACATCAACTAAGAATTTTTTAGATATGTGACTAATATGACTGTCCTAACAGAAAAAAATCAGACAATGACAGTATGTTTTAAATATATAACAGGGCCAACAGCGTATACACCGCCTGATACAAAAGTGCATATAAAAATATCCACATTAACAGTTCACCGATTGTCACGATGAGAAGGAAAAATAACACAATACATGAATAAATAGATAAAGTAAAAAGTAATACTCTTGAGTACATAACTACTGATGATTGCTTTTAAGACCAAAATAATTATCCCTTCAGGGGCACCTGTTGCGTTGACCCTGGATTGACGGTATATGCACACATGTATCCATATATCAAACTTTTAACATGCTACCCTAGACCAATCGTATTTTGTTACGGTATCCTTATGACTAACTAAGACTAAGGCAGCTCTTATGCGTTGCACTACTATATAAAAAATACCCCATCCGTTGTTTGATATGCTATCGCGAACTTTGAATATATATTCACCTCGCTTTCGATCTAGGTTAAAGTCCAGCTGTATCCTCTCCGTCCACATTCTTAGTAGTTTTATATACGTATGATCAAAAGATTTTTTCCTGGAAAACTAGTATGTGTTCAAAAAAACCATTTCAATTCTATTGGAATGATACTATTTATGAAACAACAACAACAACCAGCGTTTCACCTGAACATCATGATAAGCCCGTCATAATCAAAATATCATCAAATGTTGTATTACATTACTATCAAAAATTAGCATCGTGCTTTTAAAAAGGCTCATACAATTAACGATGTAGCGAAAGGTAAAGGGAACGATTTTATCATTTGGCGCGGGTTCAACAGGATTACGGAACATAGATTCTCGTTGAGTGTTACCTTAAACGTTTTCTGAAAATTTGAACAAAATTTCATGGATATTGTCAACACTATGTTGTGCACATAAACAAAAAAATGCTTTTTGCCTAAGAAAGATAATCCTCTGAACATGGATTTCAACATGCGACAACCTATATCGAAATTTGTAGAGAAGTTATGTACCATGACTTACGGTGCTTGTTGTTAAAAGTTGTTCATATGAACACCACCGACATATGTGCAGTACATTAAAAAGATCACGTTACTCAAATTGTAGAACTAAATATAACTTTTGGTGATTGTGAAGCACATACAGTAGACTGGTCGTAATATCGACATATAACAGGTACATACTTTAAGTGATATAAACAAAAGACGAATCATTCGTTAACACAGACACTTCTAAGGGGTTTTAAGGTAAGTGGTTGAGTTTGGTATTATTATCATAAGACATGACTGTGACTTTTGAACTGATGATATATAAAGTTTTATATTCATTTTATAAAAGCATTTCAAACGTTAATTGTTATACGAACAAGGAGTGGTGTTACCAGGAAGTTAAATTCAGGCCAGGTAGACATTAGCTCTTTACCGAAATAAACTTTAGATATACTTGTATTTTTAGTAGACGCTGGTTATAAGTATCGAAATGTCTTGTTACAGTTAAAATTGTTTTAAAAATAATTCGACCCCTTACCTTGTTTACCCGTACAAACAAAAATGTAACTGCATATAGACATCAACTAAGATATATTTAGATATGTGACTAAATATGACTGTCCTAACAGAAAAAAATCAGACAATGACAGTATGTTTTAAATATATAACAGGGCCAAACAGCGTATACACCGCCTGATACAAAAGTGCAATAAAAATATCCACATTAACAGTTCACCGATTGTCACGATGAAGAAGGAAAAAATAACACAATACATGAATAAAGATAAAAGTAAAAAAGTAATACTCTTGAGTACATAAACTACTGATGATTGCTTTTAAGACCAAATAAATTATGCCCTTCAGGGGCACCTGTTGCGTTGACCCTGGATTGACGGTATATTGCACACATGTATCCATATATCAAACTTTTAACATGCTACCCTAGACCAATCGTATTTTGTTACGGTATCCTTTATGACTAACTAAGACTAAGGCAGCTCTTATGCGTTGCAATACTATATAAAAAATACCCCATCCGTGGTTGATATGCTATCGCGAACTTTGAATATATATTCACCTCGCTTTCGGATCTAGGTTAAAGTCCAGTGTATCCTCATCCGTCCATATTCTTAGTAGTTTTATATACGTATGATCAAAAAAATGTTTTCCTGGAAAACTAGTATGTGTTCAAAAACCATTTCAATTCTATTGGAATTGATACTATTTATGAAACAACAACAACAACCAGCGTTTCACCTGAACATCATGATAAGCCCGTCATAATCAAAATATCATCAAATGTTGTAATTACATTACTATCAAAAAATTAGCATCGGGTTTTTAACGGCTCATACAATTAACGATGTAGCGAAAGGTAAAGGTAACGATTTGTATCATTTGGCGCGGATTCAACAGGATTACGGAACATAGCATTCTCGTTGAGTGTTACCTTATTACGTGTCTGAAATTAGAACAAAATTCATGGATATTGTCAACACTATGTTGTGCACAATAAACAAACAAATGCTATTGCCTCAAGAAAGATAATCCTCTGAACATAGGATTGTTCAACACTGCGACAACCATATCGAAATGTGTAGAGAAGTATGTACCATGACTTACGGTGCTTGTTGTTAAAAGTTGTTCATATGAACACCACCGACATATGTGCAGTACATTAAAAAGATCACGTTACTCAATGTAGAAACTAAATATAACTTTTGTGATTGTGAAGCACATACAGTAGACTGGTCGTAATATCGACATAATAACAGGTACATACTTGAAGTGATATACACAACGACGAATCATTCGTTAACATCAGACACTTCTAAGGGTTCTAAGGTAAGTGTTGAGTTTTGTATTATTATCATAAGACATGACTGTAGACTTTGAACTGATGATATTATGTTTTATATTCATTTTATAACGCATTTCAAACGTTAATTGTGTATACCGAAACAAAGGAGTGTGATTACCAGAAGTTAAATCAGGCCAGGGACATTACTCTTAAAACCCAAGTAAACTTTAGAATACTTGTTTTTTTAGAGACGCTGGTTTTTAAATTTACCTTTGACTACGTAAACAATCCTATTTAAAATATAATTAAAGTATTATCTAAGATTTTTTAAAATCCCACGTTTAAACCCATCCTATATTAATTTTAAAAACAAGGTTTTAAAAATAACTAAAATTTTAATTTAAAAAAATTAATTTATAAAAAATACATGTGTTAAAAACCCTTATAATGGAAGTATAAAAAAAAAGGTTCAATAAAAGATTGGTTTTAATTACATTTGAATTACAAATAAGGAAAATTGTAATTTGGCGGTTAACAAGATATGAATAGCAAAGTATTTCTTTTGCGGATAAATAAAATAGGAGTTCACTGGGACAATAACAAAGTAGAAGAAATATTCCTTTAAAAACATGTTGTCAAGAAAAAACTACAATGGTAAAAAAAATGAGTAGGTTTGAAATGCAAACTAAAGAATTTAAGGTTTTAACACACTAAATGCTAAATAAATTTAGGTCCAGAAATATGGTGTGTAATACATAAGTTAATGTGAATATATAATTAAATTTTAATACATTAAAGTTTAGGTTTAAAATGAGTTAATTTAAGGATAAATTGAATTAATTATATAAAATAAGTTTTGAATTTTTTTATTTAAGACGGGGGTATTTAAAGATTAATTTAATAAGTTATAGCTTTTACCTAATTTATAAAATGTATTTAAGTTAATAGTTTAAAAATACTTTTAACAATTTAAATTTTTAAAAAATTACCCTAATTTTTGTAAAAAATGTAGGAAAAAATAACTAATACTTAATTTTTAAAAACACCCACAATACAAAAGACATAAACAATTAAGAATAAAATACAGTCAAAAAGTCAAAAAAAATACACTAAAGCAAAATTTAAACGAAAGGAAAAGTTTAAAAATATAGATTCAATAAAGAAATAAAAATTACTAACCCATCATTAAGATAAGTATTCCAGACATAATGGGGTTATAATCAAATACTCTATTTAACTATTTACCTAGTACGTATTGATCTTTCCTGTAATTAAACCCTGCCATACCTTATTTAAGAATTTTTTTACCAAAAGATTTTTCCAAAAAAGAATCTATTCGTTTATCTAAAATCATTTTTATAACATATCCATTTATATATAAAATTTTGTTAAAAACTATCAATTTTAAAAACATATTTAGAAAACCCAAAAAAGTTTACAAATGAAACCATTATAGATCAAAGTTGAATTTCAATTATCAATTAAACGTCTTTAACCCTCATACAATAACGATTACAAATAATTTCATTAAATTGGGTTTCATTAAAGAAAAACAGTTTTTAATTAATGGCATAAACTTGTAAAATATGTAATTTTAGTGTTCCTAAAAAATTAACGACATAGGTTTTCTTAAAATTGTTCAAATAAATTTACTCAAATGTGAATTAAAAACATGTTAATTCACAAAATTTTTGAAGATAGGCCCCGAACACTATATGAATTTTAGAAAATACATAATTTTTTTAAATACATAAACTGGACTAACTTGAATATGATATCAAAGTATTTAAACTTCAGTTAAAACTTTAAGGTTATTAATAAAAATTAATTAGTGAACTTTAAATTCAAGTAATTTATTTTTAACTTTTAACGTTTAATTAAATTTTTGGTCATATTTAAAACAGCGTAACTTATTTTACCAAAATTTTTATAATTTAATCATTGTATATTTATAGATTTAAAAGGGATATGAATAATTTAGCAGACTTATTTAAAAAATGACCTTACAGTTACTTAAAAAAAGGAAATCTATCGAAAAAAACAAAATAATGTTAAATATAACAGAAAAAATACATGAATATAGTTAAAAAAAAACCCGTAACACACTTAATTGAAGGCCAAAAAAAACATAAATCACAATGGTAAAAAAAATATAACACCAAACAAAAAATACAAATAAAAATATATTAAACGAAATTTTTTGACCGAAATCCCAAAACATTAATTAAAATTAAAAATCACCTGTTTTAATTACCTTTTAAAAATTAAAACCCAGACCCGTTGTTGACTTTTAAAAAACCCACTCTTAGATTTTCATACATATAAAATACCTCCTTTTTCATGGTCACACTTTAATTATTAACATTTTTATAGTTAAACCAAATTTTTCCTTATTTTAAGTTTTTAATACTATATAAATTCTTCATAAAAATCAGCTAAAACTTTACTTTAATTATTATATAAAAAAACAAAAACATTTTTCACTTAATTAAAAAACTCTATAAATATCAAGTTGTATAATAAAAAATTGATTATTTGAACGCTAAACAAACGGCAAGGTAAAGGTAATTCTAACATTGATAAATGGTAAATACATTACTTATACTAATAGTGTCTAAAATTTAAAATTTAGATTGTAAACACAATTATTGGGGGAAAAAAAAATTTTATATGAACCACATAGATTGTTAGCATAAGAAACCTGTCAATGTTAGAAATTAAACATAACTTAGGTGATTTTAAAATTTGTTATATGAAACACACAATGGGTTTAATACATTAAAAACAGGTTATAATTTGAAATATAATTTTGTTAAAGCATTTAAAAGGTTTTAAGGTAATTAGTGTATTAAATAAACAACAGAATTTGAAACACGATATTAATCAATTTAGATTTAATAAGTTGTATTTGATAAAAGATGGTATAACATTAACGTATACTTATTTTAACAAAAAAATTTTTTACTCAGTTTCATCAAAATTAGTTTAAGTAATTTAATTATATATTTGCTTACCAGTTTAATCGATTAGTATTTTAATATAGGGAAAATAGGATTACCTAGGCGTAAATTACAAAACTTTACCAATTTAGATTAACGGAAAAAATTTAAAATGCCTTAGATAAAAAAGTGAATTTTAAAAATACCCGAACAGTTTTTAAACCTTAAATTTTAAAAAAACCTGTTAAAAAGGGACAAGTATAATAATAATAAAATTAAATTAAAATAAAAAGAAAAAAAGTAATTTTATACTAACGAAGTAAAACATATAAACTTAAAACACCCTACGTTTTTTATTTAAGAAAAAAATACACTCTATTGATCCAGTAAAAAATTACCTTTTTTATTTTTTGCTATTAAATTAAAAAGATTATTCCTGGGAACTTGGTGGCAAGATTTAGTTGATTATAAAAACAATAAATTCCCGGAATATAATACAATATTAATGGTCAAATTTATAACAAAAAACCCCGGGTTTTTAAGTCTCATAAGTTCCCATAAAAAAAAAATCTTTTTCTATTGAATTTTAATAAACATCAAGGTTTTATTAAGTTGATAACTATTCAAATTTTATTTGTTAAAATTAACAAAATTTTTTTGAAAATATTTTAAAAAATTTCAATTTCAAACTTTTAAAAAAAACAATTACAGGCTTAAGATAACATTATAGTCAACATATCCTAATTAAAAATGTTGAAAAGTATAAATTTTTTTTGGGGAACAAAATACAGTAAATTCATTTAACATTAGGATTTACTAAAAAACATGAATTTTGGGGTTTTTTATACTTAACTTCTAAATAGAAAATCGTACATAATTTTACATAAGAAACTTGCAAAAGTGAATAAATGACTTTGTATTTATTAAAAATGTTTGAAAAAATTATTCGTATTAAATTCCCGAACCTTTTTTTTTAGTAAACAAAAAGTATATTAATAATAATTAGGTTGAAGTTAGTAACTACGGTAATTTTACTAAAACTATTTAGTGTATAAATTTAACTTTTAATAAGAATTAAAAAGTGAAAAATTGATTTCTATAAAAAAAGGGGAAGATTTTTAAGATAATATGTTTAAATATTCTAAAAAAAAGTTTTTAAATTATAAAGGTTAGATTCACGTTAATTAAAAAGAAATAAAAATAATAAAAACATTTTTTTTAAGACGGGTAAAAAATCGAAATAAAAATGAAAGAATTTTTACTATTGCTTTTCCAAAAAATTACTCATGACAAATTTCATATCGGCTAAATTAGTTAAAAAAATAACAAAAATATCAAAATAGTAAAAGTAACATCCACTGTGAAAATAATGATAAAAATAATCTTCTTTTAAAGCACGAATTTACTTTAAACAAATTATATATTCAACCTTTTCATCTATATATGTTATTTCATCTTAATTTAATTTTAACAACATTTTCGGGCCCTTTCTAAAAAACATCATTTATTATTAAATTTATAAAAACAAACCAGCTTTTTTGAAACTCTGATACTTATTAATCATTTATATTAAATAACTTTCTCAATCTTTGTTCTTAAAATAATTAAATTTCGGAACTTAATATGTTTATACCCCATTCTTATATTGAACGATTATTTGAAACAACTATAATTTCAAAAAAAATTTAAATTTTACACATCGTTATTAAACAAAAATTTCTAAAATATAACCTAAAGAAATACGATTGTAAATTTTAAAATTACAGTTTGACTACAGGTTTTAAAACGTTTTGAATATAACTTTTATATTGTCCCAAAATTAATGATTTGAATACAAACTTTTTAAAAATAACGTGGACTAAAAAAGTTAAATACAGCTAAATAAAAAGTATTTTGTAAACTTACAGGTTTGGGTTTAAAGTTTTTATATTAAAAACCTATTTTGGAACTTAAAAGATTTATATTAAAAGCATATAAACTGTATTTTATTAATTAAAAAAAAATTAATACTGTTAAATATTAAATTTCAGGCATACTGTAAATTTAATATGTAAAGTTTACTAGTTTCAAGAAAATTGGTTATATTTTAATATTAAATTATTATTTTAATATTAAATAAATTTTAACAAAATTCAAAGTAATGTTTAAAATCTACCGAAAAATAACAAAAATTGTTTTATAATCAATAAAGTGTGATTATTAAATAAAAAATTAATTCAGTTAAGTTAAAGAAAAAAATTAAACCTAACAAATATTGTTAATAAAAAATAAATTACTCTAAAAACACTATTGTTTATGTAAAAGGTCCACAGGACCAAATTTAACAGAAGGATAAATTAAAACAATTAAATTTTAAAGAAAAAATAACACCCTTTAAAAAATAAAAAAATCCTTTGTCAACTATAGAAATTAATAATAATAATACCTTTAAAAATACGCGTTCAAATTTAAATTCTTTAACAATTATTTTTTTAGACATTTTGCCCAAAATTTGGATTCTATTGGGTTTCATATATAAACTTTACAAACCCGTTTACTTAGTATACCAAATTTTAAGATAAATTAAAAGTCAACTTTAAAAAATACAAGTGTTTACTGATTTAATGGTCCGAATTAAATTTTAATCGCGGTTTTTTTTGCAATCAAGATTTTGACTTCATTTGGGTTATTTTACTATAATTATTTTAAAAATTTTTCAAATAAAAAAATCTATTTTAAAAAATAATCAAATAAATGTTCCTGAACTAATTAACAATTAAAAAATTATTGGTATTAAAATTTAACCCCTATTGTGTAAAAGTCAAGAACATTTACATTTAAGGTTAAGAAAGGAAATAATTGTTTGTTCCATTCAATGCTGATTATACAAAAATAGAATTGTTAACACTATATGTTCAAAACAAAAATTTTATATTAAAGATAATTTGACATTAGATGATTAATGCTCAAATAATAATTGTAAAATTTTATACTTCAACTATTGTTTTAAAAAAGGGTATTTACAGAGTGTTAATTTAAAGAAATTAATTTGTTAAAAAAAAAGTTTGTATAATGTTTTAACTGGTAATATGAAAAAAAGGGACTTTTAAATTTCAAAAAATTTCTGGAAAAAAATAATTTTATAGTACTAATATAACTTTGAATTAAAAGAATGGTTTTTTAATTATATAAATGTTTTAAAAATTTACTGAAAAATGAATTTACATATTAAACAAAATTTTTGTTTACCAATCAAACAGAAACATTAATTTAAAAAATTAATACGAGTTTAAATATTTAATTTTATAAATAAATATTTACTGTTTATTATTAACTAAATTGGCCCTTGTTACCATTATTAAAAATTGTAACATTCCTACATAAATCTATTGATAAGTATTTTAGATCAAAAAAACAAGATATCGTTCAAATATTAAAAAACCAACAGGTGATTGAACCCCAAAAAAAAAAAAATCATATAAACTTCAAGATAAACCATTAAAATAAATTAATACAATCAAACAAAATATAATAAAAGATTTCAAAAAATTTCGAAATTTATTAGCAATATAAATTTTCCCTTCTAGACAAAACCTTACAATTTTTTTATACTAATTCTATTAAAATTTTCATGCTTTTAAAACCTATACCAATTTATTGTTCGAATTAAAAAATTAACGCTTCCGGGTTAGAACTATATCTGCATACATAGTAGTTTACTTTATTAGTAATTTTCCAATTGCAATAATAATTTACTAAAGTAATCAAAAAATTTATTATCAAAAAATATAATAAAATTAATGTTGTAAAAAAACACATTCATGTTTAAAAGGACAAATACAAATTTTTTATAATAACAACAGTACAGTTAGAACATTAACAAATTAATAATGTACAAAAATAATTGGTTTAATTAACAATACAGATTAAAAGAATTTAGGAAAAATTGGATTTTCTGAAAATTTTAAAAGATTTAATTGGAAACTTTAAATGTGATCTAAAAATATCTATGTATATATTTTCATTAAAACAATATGAAAATGGAACAAGGTTAATGGTGTTAAATTTTTTGAAGAAAATTTCTTTACAAGTTTTTATTAGATATAAAGTGTTATATAACCAAACGTTCAGTAATTTAATACTTTAGCTACAAAATTATTATTGAACAAACTAATTTTAAAGGACTAATTTTTTCTATAAAAAATCAACAAGATTTGTTAAAATAACAAGGGGAACCGTAACTTATGCATTAAAAATTCCAATAAATTACATATTATTAGAAGTAAAAAATTGAAAATAAATTTATATTTAATAAGCTTGTTAGTACTAAAAAAGGGATGCTTAACCAGTAAATTTATTCTTGCCCCATTTGACCTACAAAGTATCTGCAATACTATGTATTACAGGTTAAATAATTACTACTAATACACGTAAAATTAATAAA
The DNA here is from genome assembly GCF_902652985.1 of Pecten maximus. Taxonomy (NCBI): domain Eukaryota; kingdom Metazoa; phylum Mollusca; class Bivalvia; order Pectinida; family Pectinidae; genus Pecten; species Pecten maximus. The sequence goes on from NW_022981136.1 coordinate 15,516, forward strand.
AAGCACATAGAGTATAAATATAAAAAAATCACCAAGTTAGATTGTAATAATTTTAAAATATCCCAGTCCAATATAACCCTGTACTTGTATCAAATTATATTCGAATTTTAATAAAAAATTACATCATATTAAATGATTAGTAAACCATTTTTCTGAAATAAAAAGCATATCTTAAACAAATATTATTAACCTTTTAATTGTTACCTTAAACTTAAATTGCACTTTTGAAAATAAACCCCTTCCTTTTGGCGAATAAAGGGGACGTATTTTCAGAATTAAGTAGGCACTTTCCAAGTTTAAATTATACCTTGTATGAAAAAAAAACCCTTTTTAAAAAACATTTTAAGAGTAACCCCAAAAACATCAATTTAAATTACAATTACATAATTTCCTACTAAGCAAGTCAAGATTTAAAAAAGGAAGTTACTATTAAAACTTTAAAATGGTTAAACTTATGTAATTGAAAAAAATTGAGGTTAATATATCACAAAAAATTAAAACTTTAAAGGTTAAATAATAGATTTAAATGAACCATTCATAGTTTAAAAATATAGTATTGTTAAAAAATTACTTGACACAAATTTTATCAAATAAATAAATTTTTAGAACTAAATAATGGTTGGGAAAAAGTTAGCTGGGAAAATTATGAACAGTTAGAAACTTTATTTAGAACCAAACATTGTTAAAAATTTCTACCGTCAATTTTTCCTTTGTAATTTAAAAGAAATATACAATGTTATCTTAACCTAAATTTTTAAAAATTTGATAATTGTAGTCTAACAGAAAAAATTTAGAATAGTATTTAAATAAATAAATCATATAACCCGATAAATTATTTAAAAACACGTTAAAGTACCGATTCAGATTAAATAAAATAACAAAAATATGAATAAATTAAAATAATATTTATAATAAATAGAATCTTTAACCCAAAATATTTTAGGAATTGTGGACCGGCTAGGTTAACGACAACATTTACATTAAGCCAATCATTTTTTTATTAATAACTTATAAATTAACTCCATAACTTCAAAATCACATTTTAAAATAAATTCCCCTCTAATAACTACGTCAAATATATTAATCAACTCCATTCTAAGGAAATAGTTTAATAGGCAAATGCTGAAGAATATATTTTCAAAAATTTATATAGAAATTAAAAACCAGACCACTTGGGTTCTTACTAATAACCAAACAACCCTCATTAATAAAACTCAAAATAAATGTCTTTTAAATGTATACTTAGAATATTTCAGTTGTTAAAGTAAAATATTCCTGATTCAAGTCAAATTGATTTTATTGTGCCCATTTTGATAGAAACTTTATTTAAAAATGTTATTTATAATTTTTATATGAACAAAAAACTTTTCAAACAAAATTCCCAAAAATAATCATCACATTGTTAATAATTAACAAAATTTAGGTTTACTGAACTTGGTTTTAAAAATGTCATATAAAACACATTTGGCATTTACATTAAAAGATACGACTATTTTTAAATATAACTTTGTGTGAACAATTAATCGTATGACATTTACATTAATGAAGTAATAAAAACAAGTTTCTTAAAATAACCTTTTAAGTAATTTTAAAGTTGTAATTAATTTTAAAATAACACTGTAGGTTATAAAATATTCATTAATATCAGTTACATTAAAGTATTACGAAGAGAATAATTTATTCGTGATATTAATTTAGAAAACAAATTTTAAATTAAATATTTATGATTTTTAAATGTATTGTTAAAATGTTTGAATTTATTTAAACATACAATGAATGTTAAATAATAAAATTTTTGACTTCAAATTTTAAGAAAAAAGAATACATATTAAAAATAGTACGTCAACGATAATTTATATGATTTAAAGATTCAAACTGGTTAGTAAGATGTAATTTGGGAAGGAATATACAAAATTCTTAAAATAAACTTAAGATAATACTTGTTAATCTTTATATATTTTAGACAAAAGTAGACTGTGACTGAGTTTTTAAATTTTAAACTTTAAACATAAATTACCTAAATGTTACGTTTCCTTAGATAACTGACTAGCCATTTTAATATAAACAAAATACATGTTTTGATAGAGCAATTTAATAAATCACCTGCTTATATGTTAAATCAAAACTTTTCCTTCAGAAGTTAAATGATAAAAATGGAAAAGTTATTAAAAAATATTCTTAATTTGATGAATTTTTATAAAAAACAAACAAGACAGTTTTTTAACAATACCAATAAAATAAACCTTTAAAAATTTTAAAATTATCCCAACATTTAATTTTTACCTGATAAAATAAAGACTGTATATTGAATTTTAAAATATTTTGATGTCAAATGATTTTACTTGAAATTTAAAAAATTTCATTTGTACATTGGTTATCCAAACAAATATTGCATCATTAACAAAAAAATTTCCTAAATGTTTTAACATATTTATAATTAATTTTAAAAAAAGTTTCAGAACAGGTAAAGTGCATAGACAACCAAAGGAACAAAGAAAGTCATGTAATATTACTATAAATAAAAAAAAAAATAATTAACTATGCCAATTAACAATAAAAAAATATGTAAAACCAAAGTTCAAAAATTTTTTTCAAAAGTAATTTGTGACTATGATTAAAATGTAACCTTAAAATGACAAATAAACTTATACGAAATTAAAAGTTTGAGTTTTAACTAGAGAAGGGTTATTAAAAAACAATTAGTATTTAAATACGACCCTTTTTGTTAATAACCCGTTAGTATGATTTTAATATTTAATAATTTAAAAAACTTTAAAATAGATGTTAAAAAAATCATTATTAAATATTGTATAAAAAAAAAAAGGGATTGACATAGTATTTTAAATTAAAGCCAACCATAATATATTAATAAGTAGTATAATATCCAATAATGTTACAGGTCAATGAAAAGGAAAAAAAAACCCTATTTTTTTTAAAGTAAAAAAGTAATAACTTAGAAACTAATGTGATTTTAAAATGACCAAAAAAAATTAGGAACATATTTGTTACCTGGATTGCGATAAAAGATCCATATAAACTTAAATCACCTAAAAAGTTGTTCATCAGACAAAACAATAGAATCTTATCCAAAAAAAATTTCTATCCCATATTTTTAATTTAAACCCAATTAATAATTCCTAAAGATCGTTAAAACCCCTTTTTATGTACAATTATAAATTTAAACCTGATAATTTTCTGAAATTTTTATAAAAAAATTATTTAGTTGGAATGTTTTTAAACAAAACACATTTTAATAACTTAAAAACCCGAATAATAAAATCATTTTTTAATACTATAAAAATCAGTGCTTTTAAGCCTTCAATTTAAGATATACGAAATAAAAGTTTTATTGCGAAGTTACAAGATTAAAATTCATTATGGTTAACTATTACTACCTTGTTAAAAAATTAATAATTCACAATTTGTACATTAAAAAAATTTCAATAATTAAAATACTTTAACAAGGATAAAAGCACAACTAAGTAAATTGTAGAGTGTATAAAATCTGTCTAATTTAAATTCATAACACCAATATGTGAATTAAAAGAAATTATAATGTAGAAATAAAATAATTTTTCATTGAAATCCTAACATTGGGTAATCGATAAACAGTAAATTACTGGAAGTAATAAAAATAATCTATATAAATTAGTTTAGTAAGGGAAATTTTTTTTAAAAATAAATACTTAGGATACTGTTTTAGTTTAATTTTATAACGTTTAAATATGTATACGAAAAAAGGTGTTTTAAGGAATAAAATCTTTTTAAATACCTACAATTTAAGCTTTATTTTTTATTAAAGGGAAAATTTTTAATAACATTAAATTTAATTTAAACAATTTGACTTACTTGTTACCCTAAACAAAGGGGAAACGCATTAGATTCATACTATTTTACTGTAAATTCCGAACAATAAAATCAAAAATTATGTTTAATAATAAACCCCAATACACCCTTACAAAAACATATAAAAAACCCATTACATTCACCAAGTAAAGAAAAATAAAAATAATTTATAAATGATAAATAACGTATATGAAAAAAACTATGAGATTGTTTTAACAAAAATTATCCCTTTAGGACCGTTGCGTGACCCGGTTACTATTATCACTTACAATTTAATTTTAAATGAACAAAATACTTATTGTCTAAAAATAAATTAGCAATCAAAATTATGTTAAACAATAATTTTCAGGATTTAAAAACCCCTTGATGGATAATTCCTTTCATTTGCAAATTTTAACATTTTCATATATTAAACTTCTAAATAAAGGGGTAAATTCATTAAAAAAATTTTTTTGGAATTAACCGTTTAAAACACATACCATAACTTCTAAATTTAAACCCAAACATATTTACATCAAGTTTTAATCTATATCAAAGATTTTTTAAATTTTAAAAAATTCATCTATTGAGATTTAAATTTAAAAATTTCACTTCATTTGACAATATGTTAAGGATAATTAAGGAAATTCAAAATTTTGGAAAAAATATGCTTATGCCTAAAAGAACCGAAAGGATAAATTCTTTAATTAAATTTTAAATTAAAATCCTTTTGTTTACCAGGGTGTAAAAAAAGACATATACAAATAAATATTTTTAAAAAAAATCTTTTGAATAAAAAATAATCTTTTTAAAATAAGGGGCCCAAAACGACAACAAGTCTAATTAAAAATCAGACTTTTAATTTATAGAAAAATTTAATAATAAAATGATAGTTAAATTGAATATTTTAATTTGAACTAGGTTATTCTTTTAACCAAATAAATTTTTTTAAAAATGTTAAAAGGAATTGGGCCAAGGGAAAATTAATTTAAATGTTTTAACTTTTTTTAATTATGTAATTTTAAATAAATTTAGTTAATTTTAAAAAATTAACCTTTTTTTAAAACCAAAAATTTTTTTAATTAATGAATGCTTAAAAAAATATCTTTTTTAATATTTTAAAAATAATAGGTTTTTGTATATTAAAAACAAAAGGCCCTTAAAATTTTCCCAAAAAATTAGAAATCACAAAACACATAAACATGAAAAAAAAAATAAAAAAAAATTTAATAAAATATAAAAATATCTTTCCCTAAATAAATAAAAAGTTTAAAAAAAATTTTCCATTTTCTTTTCCGGGTTAAAAAAAAACAAATTTTATTAAAATTTAAAAAATTTTTTTACAAAACTATTTGCCCTTTTGCCCAAAAAAAAAACCCAAAGCCTTTTTCCCAAAAATAAAAACCCCCGGTTTTAAACATCCTTTAAAAAATTTATAGGAATTAAAAAAGATCACGTTACTCAATGTAGAACTAAATATAACTTTTGTGATTGTGAAGCACATACAGTAGACTGGTCGTAATATCGACATAATAACAGGTACATACTTGGAAGTGATATACACAACGACGAATCATTCGTTAACATCAGACACTTCTAAGGTTCTAAGGTAAGTGTTGAGTTTTGTATTATTATCATAAGACATGACTGTAGACTTTGAACTGATGATATATATGTTTTATATTCATTTTATAACGCATTTCAAACGTTAATTGTGTATACGAAACAAAGGAGTGGTGATTACCAGGAAGTTAAATCAGGCCAGGTAGACATTAGCTCTTTACCGAAGTAAACTTTAGATATACTTGTATATTTTTAGTAGACGCTGGTTATAAGTATCGAAATGTCTTGTTACAGTGATATATTGTTTAAAACTAATTTCGACCCCTTACCTTGTTTACCCGTACAAACAAAAATGGTAACTGCATATAGACATCAACTAAGATATATTTAGATATGTGACTAAATATGACTGTCCTAACAGAAAAAAATCAGACAATGACAGTATGTTTTAAATATATAACAGGGCCAACAGCGTATACACCGCCTGATACAAAAGTGCATATAAAAAATATCCACATTAACAGTTCACCGATTGTCACGATGAAGAAGGAAAAAATAACACAATACATGAATAAATAGATAAAAGTAAAAAGGTAATACTCTTGAGTACATAAACTACTGATGATTGCTTTTAAGACCAAAATAAATTATGCCTTCAGGGGCACCTGTTGCGTTGACCCTGGATTGACGGTATATTGCACACATGTATCCATATATCAAACTTTTAACATGCTACCCTAGACCAATCGTATTTTGTTACGGTATCCTTTATGACTAACTAAGACTAAGACAGCTCTTATGCGTTGCAATACTATATAAAAAATACCCCATCCGTTGTTTGATATGCTATCCCGAACTTTGAATATATATTCACCTCGCTTTCGATCTAGGTTAAAGTCCAGCTGTATCCTCTTCCGTCCACATTCTTAGTAGTTTTATATACGTATGATCAAAACGATTTTTTCCTGGAAAACTAGTATGTGTTCAAAAAAACATTTCAATTCTATGGAATTGATACTATTATGAAACAACAACAACAACCAGCGTTTCACCTGAACATCATGATAAGCCCGTCATAATCAAAATATCATCAAATGTTGTTAATTACATTACTATCAAAAATTAGCATCGTGCTTTTAAACGGCTCATACAATTAACGATGTAGCGAAAGGTAAAGGTAACGATTTGTATCATTTGGCGCGGATTCAACAGGATTACGGAACATAGCATTCTCGTTGAGTGTTACCTTATTACGTGTCTGAAATTAGAAAAAAAATTCATGGATATTGTCAACACTATGTTGTGCACAATAAACAAACAAATGCTATTGCCTCAAGAAAGATAATCCTCTGAACATAGGATTGTTCAACATGCGACAACCTATATCAAAATGTGTAGAGAAGTTATGTACCATGACTTACGGTGCTTGTTGTTAAAAGTTGTTCATATGAACACCACCGACATATGTGCAGTACATTAAAAAAGATCACGTTACTCAATGTAGAACTAAATATAACTTTTGTGATTGTAAAGCACATACAGTAGACTGGTCGTAATATCGACATAATAACAGGTTACATACTTGGAAGTGATATACACAACGACGATCATTCGTTAACATCAGACACTTCTAAGGTTCTAAGGTAAGTGTTGAGTTTGTATTATTATCATAAGACAGATGTAGACTTTGAACTGAGATGATATGTTATATATTTTTCATTTTATAATAACGCAATTGTACAAAGTTAATTGTGTATAAAGAACAAACGGG
>NW_022981137.1:0-11173 GCF_902652985.1 Pecten maximus
GTAATTAACAATTGTGACGTTTTTCTTTTTTTTGTTAAACCCTTTATATGAATGTATATACAATGTATAAGGGAGAATTGAACAGGATTATCCTGTTTAAATAAACATATACCTTTTGTACACACATAAGGTTATTTCAGTAATAGACATAATTCCGACACGTCACAAGATAAATAAATATTAACAAGAACTAGAAGAAACTTCAATAAATAAAACTAAATCCAGACAGTTTTAAATTGTAGCCACCTGGCTTATAGTGCATAGTAGAACTAAATATTACTTCATCCCAAAATCCAATTAAGAATATGAGATAATGTGAATTGTGATACCAAGATTGAAAACCGTGGTAAGCACAGGTGAGATGTTTGTAGTTTTTTTTCAGTATGCAATAATCAATTTGCTTACTCCATGACATACTTTGTTCTTTTGAAAATATGGTGAGAAAAAAGCGCCATCGAATTACTTGTCTGCTATAGGCATCATCTGGAAAAAAGACAATAATGTGTATGCCAAATGTTTTTAACTTCTAGCAGAGTTGTTGGGACTTTGAAAAATATTTGTAATGTTAACATTGTGAATGTCAACTGGTTTACTTAACACACAAAAAAAGATAGATTTGGTTAAAAAAATTATACCTATCAGGTAACCAAATTGACAATTTTAAATTTTGATTGAAGGTTTTCAGGTGGGGGATGTTTTACTAGGCCATTATGATTGTTTAAGCATAATTATATTTAGGACCATTTACTGTATATAATTAGCTAACCCGTTAGCTGTCGCGGTGGCCGAGTGGTTAAGGTGTCCCGACACTTTATCACTAGCCCTCCACCACTGGGTTGTGAGTTCGTAACCTACGTGGGGCAGTTGCCAGGTACTGACCGTAAGCCGGTGGTTTTTCTCCGGGTACTCCGGCTTTCCTCCACCTCCAAAACCTGGCACGTCCTAAAATGACCCTGGCTGTTAATAGGACGTCAAACAAAAAACAAACAAACTGTCTTTATAACCTTTATGATCTTAGGGGAAGGGAACTACCTCCAGAGAAAGTGTTATACATATTATAAACACTTTGGAATCGTGTGTATATAGCTGACAATTACATAGATAAAACATTGAAGTATTTCAACATGTCATCGGGTAAATAAAAAGGTTACAAGAGGTTGTGCAAAATTTAAGCCTTCATGTACAGGTCAATTTTATTTATTTCTCATCAATTACCCACATATTGCTACTATATACGAGAAACGTTGTTTCATACATTGGTCATATATTTGATTCGATTATGATTGTTAATCTCCTATAAAACAGATTTGAACCTCTGATGGTGGCCTCTCATGATTGCGGGATCCATTCGTGTGGTGAGATCTCCCAGAAACACTTTTGAAAAAAAAAGCTCCAGACCAAATGTGAATGTCACTTCTAGACCTCAGGAATTTTGATTACTTGGAACATATTACCACACATAATTATTGTAACCTTCAAAGGGAATTAGTTTAATTCATTAAAACAAAGGTATTCATCAATCTGATATAGGCATTGTCGAAATGAAATGGGACCGTTTCCTGTTCTCTGATGATATGGATGAGTATTCAGTGTTTTACTGACATATCAAACACGATTCATTTTGATGATATATCGGTGGTAATGATTAATATAGAAAAAACCACGCAGAGAGAAAATATTGAAAATCCAATGACTTACACGCATTTCAATTGCTTTGTTAAAAATATAATCCTCGCACTTCATAGAATACTCTTAGCAAATCAGTATTGTAGCGTCGTAGAAATTTTTATCATTTCCATTCTGAAAAAATGACAATCTGATATGACATGAGCTTCAAATTAGACTGTTATGGGACCTGATTTAAATGTAATGATTGAATGTCGTGCAACTCATTACCGAAATATGCCCGACATATATTGAACTCGAGGAAATTCCTGCGGTGTGACTGTCCTTAAAGTACAATCCTAAACTAAACCCACTAAGACTGGGTCTCTCTGCTTCACCATCGAAAACCGAACCCGGGTTGAAATAGATTCGTTCATTTTCAATACGTGAATGACCTTCATCTACATTCAAGGTACGGGGTCCAATAGACTTAAATATTTATCTGACTTCGACTTCTTCTCAATATCCTAGAGACCCAGGGAAATTTTATTTGGCTGTAACATGCTGGGGTAGAGTGCTACAATTTTTTTTATTGCAAATGAATGACCTTGACTCTTATGCAAGGTCACAGGGGTCAATTAGGCTATTTTTAAACGACTTCTAAATAATCAACAGGCCCAGTGCCATGCTGTCGGGTCTGTAGCATGCTTGGGAGAAGGGTTAACAAGTTTGTTTAAATGAATGACGATGGCCTACTTTCAAGATCAGCAGGGGTCAAATAACAAGTTTAAACGACTTCTTAATAACGAAGAGACACATGGTCATGATACTAGGGCAGTAGCATGCTAGGATGAAGGGCTTTTAAGTGAGTTCAATTGAATGAGCTTGACCTACTTAAAGGACACAGGGGTCAAATGTGTTGAAATCTTAGAAAGAATTCTTCTCAATAACCGATAGGCTAAGGGAATAACCTTGACCTACAAGCAAGGCCACAGGTCAAACAACGGGGATCCTGTAAACATTGACGTCACCAATATGTAGACAATAAACTACACTCAATCAAAGGAAATATCGGCGAATGGTCTCCTTGCTACAGAGACAATCGACAAGACGAGCTTTTTTCTTGCCCATCTTAGGATGGGCCATACATATATAACGCATTCCTGCTTATTGAAGCACGAGGACCAGCCTCAGTGCATCGTGTGTAATGAACCATTCACTGTTAAACACTTTCTATTGTATTGCATTGATTTACAACTTGCAAGAGAGAGTTTTTACAACAGCATGGTAGCTCTAAAGATTATGTTCGAGTATGTTAATAAATACAAAATTTTGAACTATCTGAAAGTCATTGGTCTGTATCACAATATTTAAATAACCATAGCCACCTTTTGATTTTAAACTGATCGTGACTACTTATATATGTCGACATTTTACTTTTTTTCGTTTTTTATGTCATTTTGTCTCTTACCCATTTTGCTCGTTTTTTTGTTGAAGTTGCAACTATGTACAACAATGTATACTGTACATGCATACGTACATAAATTGAAAGATTGAGTACAACATTAATCCCCATGCGAAGTGGAGCCTGTCTAATAGCAATATAACAAATTCTTTAAAAGCCTTATCTTCTTTTGTAGGAATGAGAGGATTTGGTCAGAAACGTCCTTCGATGAAGGGAAACCAATTTCGTAAAGATCGTAGGCCTAGTCCCGTGGCCTGAGGGATTGGACCCTATCGAGAAATATAGCAAATTCTTTGAAATTCGTGTTCTTCTAAGAAATGTTGAGTGTTTTTGTTGGCCATAATCACCGCAATATCCTGGTGAGCGATACAGGCCCTAACGGCCTTTTGTTAAGTATTCTGAAGCATGCTAAATAAATTAGTAAGTTTCCATGTGTCAACGTTACTATTGTCCTGAAAAATGAATTATTCAACTGTCATCCTGGATCTATATCTGTTATGTTTAACTTGTATTTTTTTCTCTCCAAATATATTTCATTGTTATTTAATATCCTGCATTAAAAGACCAAACTTATCAACTGTATCCAATACGTTATCTCCGGCTATGTTGGGTAATGATGGTTAATATTTCAGTTTCATGTTTGGAACCGATTAATTTGTCATCGTAGCGTCGAACTGTCTGGAGGCCTATTTTAAAATTCTATAATTACAAGGCTTTGTTCGTGTTTGATGCTTAACACGCACCCCAAAGTGATTTATTTTGAATTATGTTCATAAAGTCAGCAGTTAAAGCTACATAACGAACATTACAGTATTTTTATGTACACTCAATTAATTATCTTTTTCAAATCAGCATAAAAGTCTGACACCCATATCCGGTTCTTGTACAACAAAAGTATTGTCATTATTACTGGTGATGGTACAAAATTCAGAAAAATCAGAAATAGGTAAATTTATCATTCAAATTAAACTGTGATAGGGTCACTTTCTAAAACAAATCCATGGACTCAGGATTATCTGCATGTGTGAAATAATACGAAAACGTGATCAATATGTTCAAGCCATATTGTTGTTTGGTGTCGGTGCCAAACTGAGTATTAAAGTGGACAAAATTTGATTCCATCGGACTACATATTAAGTGTTTCATTCTATGCGTTTAAGCAATGTCAAATTATATTAGACTATGCAAATCAGTTGCACACTTACATACATTTGATATAAAAGGGAGCTAGAATGAGTCAGTGATGTATGCCTTGCAAGATACAATTTAACATACCGATGTTTGAAGATTCATATCAAAATCTATCGATAAATATGACATAAGGTCGATGGCAAAAATTGATTCTATTTTCGTATTCCGTAACAATGAGCTTTGTTATTAGATTCACTATTGTCTTGTTCGGTGCAACCAAATGTAACGTTTCTTTAAAATATGGACAAATATGACCACTGAAGCTATAAAAATGACTGACGGTGAAATAATATTTGCATTAACAGTTACATCGACATTGTCATTTGACCTGTCATACCGATATTCAAGCATTTTGATACATAATACCATATTGCTTTTATTTGATTTACTTACTAGAGAAATTAATTCAAAAATATTTATATATATATACATTAACAACCATTAAATACACCGAAATATTGCTATATACGTGTAAAAAAGGTCCCACGGGAATTTTTTAAACATACATCATGGGGTTTCCTGCCCTGCAGGTAGGGCGTAAGAATTGTACCTGCTGCCCCATTGCATGATCGTAAGAGGCGACTAAATTTGGGATCTTACCTTTTTCTTCTTTCTTAACAACTTTCTTCTTCCTAACGTCTCCCTTGACAATGCCTCACTTTTGGCCTTTAGTTGAGCGTTCGCCCCCGTGAGGAAGGCTTTGGGTTCTGTCCCCTGGCCGAGACATACCAAAGTCTTTAAAAATGGTAGTTGTTGCTCCTGCTTAGCGCTCAGCATACACGGAGTGGGACGACTGGTTCGCCCGTTGTCAGTATAATGTGACCGGGTGGGGTGTCCTGCTGGATGTCTTCGGCAGTATGCTTCAGTGAGGTAGCACTATAAATCGGCAAAAGTTCCGGCCTATCACAAGGAGACTTAACACGAACATACCACAGCCTCCCAAAACACACATTCACCACAAACATGCATACCGCACGCACGGGAGGCCGTCCTTAAATGACCTTAGCTGTTAATAGGACGTTAAACAAAATAAACCAAACCAAACCAAATCATGGGGTTTCACTAAGGTTGCTAAAATAATGTTTGGTTTTTGTCAATTTGGTTCATGGGCAAAATTCCATTGTTCTTGTAACAGGTCCTTAGGGGCGGGGCCAAAAATGTCAAATTGACTTTTCAAGACCCAGATATGGCAGAATAAAAAAAATCATGTGTGGAAGGATCTTAAGGTGCTTTATCAATTGTAAATTTCATAACTCCTGCGCTTCATGTTCCCCCGGGACTGAAATACTATAATCTACATAGCTAATGTTTAGAATTACATTGTGATACGTAGAAGATAGATACATAGATACAAGACTTGTGCGAACATTAAGACCCAAGGACTTGTTTTTATTAGTATATTAGTATATAAGCAAAACAAGAAGCCCATGGGCCTTAACTGTCACCTGAGTTTTGAAATGTTTCAGGTAATTAGACCGAACAGCTCAAGGAGTCACGGCCAACATGTGATCCCAGGGTCATGAAAATCACAATTGTGGTAACGCACCGAAAGACCCATCCATCTATCAAGAGTATTTTATTCTACCTTATTTGGGTCTTGAGAAAAAAATATTTTTCGAAATTTCAGATAATTTGACCCTTTTTCGCCCCGTCCATAAGCCCCTTGGGGTCAGGCAGTGCCATCATACACGTACTTTTTATATCAGACATCATCCCGTACTGATAATTCTAACTAGGTTTGTATTATTTGCAATGACGATTTGAACAAATAATATTCAAAAATGTGAATTTCCTATATAAACAATAGTAAACTTTACCCCTTGCTCATGGGGAAACTTTAGACCCAAGGGTCATAAAATTCACAATTTTGTGAATGGATCATAAGACCTATCGTAACGATTATTTGACTTTACCATATCTGGGAGTTGAGAAGAAGATTTTTGAAATTTTAGACATTTTGGCCAGGTTTCTAGGGCCCTTGGGAGGCCGGGATCATATAATTCACAACTTTGGTTGACCTTTGGCCATGTAAGCTTTTTGCCAAATTTCATTGAATTCGGTTCAGCGGTTATGGGTTAAGTCAAAAATGTAAATTGATTATAGAGCCGGACAAAAGGCGATCGCAATAGGTAAACTGAGGCTTTCGTCTCAAGTGACTTAAAAAAAAATCAAACATACGAAATATGTCATGAAAAAATGTATTGCTGCAAACACGTATATTTACATTAGAAATTTGGCTATGATTAGTCATATTTTGTGGTATATACAGACAGCTTACAGATAGTTCATATTTGCTTTTTATCCTCCGAAAAGAAGTTTCTGAGATGTGGTACTGTTTTAATATGTAGGTTGCAGATCAATACAATACAGTGAGATGTGTTTAACGGTAAGTTTCCATTGCAAGCGGTACACTAAAGTTTATTATCCGCTTTTTGTGTACGGTTAGAGGAAAGATCTTTCCTCTTCGAAAGCTCTTGTGTATTAGCCGAAATAATCCTCAGATCCTCTTTCTTAAGATGTTCAATATTTGTCTCTGTATTGCTTTTTAGGTTCTATATAAATCAGCGCCACCATGTATATCATCAAAAGGAATCATGTTTGATATGCCAGGAAGACACTGATAATTCATTTTGAAGTCACATCCCGGAATTCCCTTTTTGGTTGGTTTGGTTTATTTTGTTTTACGTCCTATTATCAGCTAAGGTCATTTAAGGACGGCCTCCCGTGCGTGCGACATGCATTCATTAACTTTCATGTACTAAAATACGACATAAGCTGATAAATATTCATGAGGTTAATTATATTTAAAGTGATCAGATATGATAAAACATCAATCAATACGAGGTATCAATGTAGAATATTAGATAAATCAATTTTGTCTGACCTTATGATTATTGTAGCCGAGTGTGAGGAAACGAAGCCATTTTGGCTCGTTTTTGCCAGGTAGTTCCATATTATGGTATACATTCTGAAAGGTATCACTCCTGATATTAAGATATAAAGTATTAAAGCACCAACAATGTTTTCGCAGACAGGGTTGAAATTACGTCGTTGGCAAAGAGACGAATCCCAAACCCACGATGACATTATGCAATAAATATATAATTCGAGTTTGGAATTTGTGCAAAATTTCTGTGATCGTGGGCATATTTGTGTATAGTTAAATATGAAAGCGACGCTAGCCAACAAGAGCCTGGCAAAAAAACGTACACTCTTATTAAAATGGTACAGTTTTGTTAGCTCACCTGCCCGAAGCGCAAGTGAGCTTATGTCTTGGCTTTTGGTCCGTCCGGCGAAAACTTTTCCAACTTTTCCATTTTAACAATTTCTTCTCAATAAACAAGGGGCCCAGAAACCTAATATTTGGTCTGTATCATGTTTTGGTGATTAACTAGGAAGTTTGTTCAGATGAATGACCTTTGGCATGATTTAAGTTTGAAAGTGTTAAATTGACCAAAGCACCTTTTCAAATAACTGCGAGGCATCGAGATATAATAGCTGGTATCTGATACAATTGATCTTCATTTTGACACTCTATCTTCATTTTGACCCTTGTCATAACTGTTTGTACCATTGCAAAGTGTACCATGGTACAAAAAGATGTGAAAATTCAAATCATTTTGTATTATAAGCGTTAAGGAAATATTGCAAACAACTTATATTTACATGTACATGTTTATGTACCAATATCCGGTATCAACCGGCAAAATCATTTGAAAACTTTGTACCGCTTTGGTACAAAAATATGTGCAAAAAGAGTACCATGATCAAACAGGTTTTTTGACGTGTGTTTCTGTACCATCTGTACAACAAAAGGAAGTTGAAAAACCTGTACGATCAGAGCATCGGAATATCGTTATCCAACATCATGACCAGAGCTAACCCCATATAGCAAAGGTGATCACACCGTCACAACAAACCGCAATGTTCATTGATCGCTTCTAAGGACCAACAGAGACGAAACAATTGTTTAAGTATCGGGGTGTTCAAACTTTTATGAGCACAGGATATTTATGTCTAAATAAAAATTGATCTATTTTAATATTTCATATGTAAACATTGATATATCATACACGCCTGCCGGCTCTCTATGCAGTCTTCCTACATTTGTTGTAGCAAAAGACATTCCGGGCAATAAATTTGGAGGCTATGTGACGGCAATTTTATCAGGGAGTCATTTCCTAAACCTATGTCTTGCCGTCTCATATGTTTCTGTTCAATAACTGTTTTCAGTTGCTATTTTGATTCATTTCAAAGCTGCTATGGTACAAAAACATGTGAAAAAACTGTACCATGTAAATACCTGTTAGTTTTTTTTCATTTCATTTTGTCGTGCTCTTGTCGGCCGTCGCAGAAAACACAGTTCAATTTTTAATTATCTAAAGAGTAAAAAGTGATGACAAGTAAATCTAAAGTAAAATTACACCTCATACGATATCGTTTCCAATCATCTGTCTAACCGTAAAGCTCTGGTAAGTTTTCTATGTGAAAAGATATTTTTTCTTCAGACGACCCCTCAATTAATCCATGTCCATGTCGAAGTTGGTGTCGGAGACGATGTTAGAGATTGTATAATATAACGTTAAACAATACTAAAGAAAGCAGGTGAATGATAAGCAGGAGTGCTATCTACCGATTGTTAAGGTCTTGTTAAATTCGACCAGGGGACAGAAACAAACGCCTACCCCACAGGTACGAACGTTAAAATAAAGGACAGAGGCAGTGTCAAGGGAGACCAAGTGAACAAAAAAGCTGTTCAGGATAGAAAAAAAACAATATCCCTAATTAGGTCGCTTTTCGGCAATCATGTAATCGTATCACCAGATACTACCTCCAGATTTTTGTATGTATGTCAGAGGGATTTGTCATGTGCATACATTATGAGCTGTCGCAATAAAACGGCTGGTTTACCTGTAATTGACACAGACAATTATCATGGCGTATCAGGTGATGGCTGTTTATCTGTTGGTAGCAATCGTTGGTGTCTTTGTCAGCTCAACGGCGGCTTATGCGTAAGTACAAGAGATGCGGGAGAGCATGCGTTCACAAATATATTTAGTTCTCTTTCTTCTTATTGCTATTTGTTTTTAGAACATTGCAACAAAATCAATAAACGATCATTTCATTACTTTGATTTTGTTCTATGATTTTGTTCCGAAATGGTATCCTTTTAGGTTAGACTTATTACGTTGACACTTAGTCGGCTTCATTGATCAGATGCAGATGCGTTTTAATTAATACTATTTTGAAATTTAGACAGGGTTAAATTTTCTTGCTTACATATATTTTAAACCGAGTCGGAGATCTTCCGACTTTCTTATTTCTTTGAAATTGGACAAGGTATGTTACCATGAAATACACTTGTGCTTTCTTAAGCCTTTTGATATGATATTGAACAATACTAAATCGAACCTAAGCATCATTTTGAATGAACAGTTTTAATAAGCTTTTTATATTTAATGCAGTTTGTCTATTTTGATATAGCACACACAACGTAAGAATGATTGTCGATTCACAGTGAGTTTAATTATTTAAATTCAAAATCTTATCAAGAGCAACATATTTGATATTCCGGTCATTAAAGCAGTTGTGTGTGTTTGACTTTGTACTATTTAACGTTCTGTCAACAGCTAAAGTCATTCAAATACTATTCTTATCAACCGATTACATGCAGTGCTAACATTTAAATATTAGTGATTTTGATTTTGTCAATCACAAACGACAGTTAATAAATATATCCATTGGCCATTAACCAGTCTCATTTCTCAATTGATAAAGTTGCTTTTTTCTATTATCTATTGTCAGAAAACCGCCTAAGAGGTACCATCCCGGCCAATGCGTTATTGGACCCCGCCGTAGGAAACATACTCGTATCATGTAGAAAAGCGCCGATGCCTGATAAGTGTATACTTTTGGGTGAGTGATAATCTACTTATCGCTGCATTCCCGTTTTAAAATGCGATAATTTTATACTTTTAAGACAATATATTGGAAACACCTTGCAGTAATGTTCCATGATTTCCTTCCACTCGTTTGTCAAGAATAGTTATCTATAATTTACGATAATTTACAGGAAACTATGTTAAATTGATTGCATTGAATATTATCTATATGAAATTCTTGTAATTGGTCGTGGTATACCAAAAATATTCTATTTCGGCGAATTTGCTATACTTAAACATAGCCTTAATTGAAACCTACGACAGGTGAAAATGCAACAAATAATATTCAAGAAAAACGTTTATGAAACAAAACCAACCATCTCCTTTTCCGAACCAGCCATAGCCTTTTCTCCAGTCGTGGCGGACAGACCACCAGTCACGAGCAATGACGTAGCGCATACTGTTGCTACGTCACAATACTGACATTTGAGCCTATGTCATGACTACAGATAATGCGTATTAAAGCTGACAACACAAGTTAAAAAGCTCCATTGATTAATATCAAGGTTTTATGTTTGTTATATACCTACCAAATACACAAGTATAAACTTTAAAATGTTTTTTCTACAATAGATGGAGACGACAAATCACAGCCAATTAATTGTCCTCCCAACAATGTGTTTATAGGCAGAGACCGCCAACGACCAATCTGCTGTAAACTGAAAGGTGAGTCACCTGATAAACATTAACATACAAACTATAATGCGTTTGAAATACGTGATTTTAGACCTTCATCTTTTAAAATTCTAAGCTTGAAACATTAAGTTATGTGAACGTACTTCTAATCTGATGTTGTTTGGCCCAAAATAACTCAAATTGTAGATGTGCCGTAAATAGTGCAATACTATAAATTGGTACAATTGGTAAATTTACGGACGGACGGACGGACTAGGCCCCCCACGGACGCAAGGGCGATTTGAACAGCCCCATATTCTGATGTGGCTTCAGGGTTACAAAATAATTCTGTAAA
>NW_022981138.1:0-10527 GCF_902652985.1 Pecten maximus
TCCGGGTGGGGCTCAGGTGCGTTGATTGACACTCACTGCCCATTATTGCTGGTTTTAAAATTATGGGGTATTTGTTCGCAGCTTTCAATTCTCGTGTCACGATCAAATTTTTTAAATAATGGTTACCCTTTCTCAAATCTACCTTTTTACTTTCCCCCTTAACTATCCAAATTCTTTTTTTTCATTCATTTTTTCCCTTTGTTTTTGTACCCTTCCTTTTTGTGGCGCTATGCGATTGAAGTGTTTTTTTTTTAAAACACCAGAAATTTTTTGTCAAAGTTATAACATGATTATTAACAAAGTTTGCTGATTTTTTTAAGGTGATAATGCATTTTTATTCAAATAGTGTTAATTATAAATATAATGCAGTTCAGTATAAAAAAATTTTTAAAATGTTTTAATTAAAAAAAGTAAAAAAAGGGCAGATAGAAGTAAAAATGAATTTTTTGTTACATGAATATCGTATGATTGGATGGGAAAATGGAAGGCAAAAATGATCCAAATGTAAAATATGAAAATAAACTGATAAATAAAATTTTGCCCAAAATGAAGTCTAAAATATTTTAAAATGTGCCCCCTTAAATTTAAAAGGTATAAAAATAGTAGAAAGGGAAAAAGTTAAGCCTGGATGAAAAGTAAAAAAATTTGTATTATTTGTATAAAAGAAACACCTGTGAGATTGGGGTTTTGTAAAATGGAAAAATAAATGGAAGGATAAACGGGGGAAATTTTTGGGAATAGGAACACCCAATCGGGGGTGTTGCATTCTTTTCTAAAAAATAATCTTACTTTTAAAATTTCCGAAGTTTAGAGAAAACCGGAAAATTTTTATCCTGTAAAAATGTCAAAAAAAAAAAAACCTTTCAGATAATTAATTTAAAACACCAAAAAAAGGGAATAAAAGGAAGCATTTTTTTAACAACGGTAGCTCATTAACTGATAAAATACTGCAAATTTTTTAATTTGGTTTTTTATTGTTTTTTGAAAAGTCAAAAGAGGAATTCAAACCAAAAATGGATGACTAGGTTGTAATAATTAAACACATTGTTGCTACCACAGCTTAGGGAAATAGGCAATACCTACCAGTTACGTTCGATCTTTTAAACGTTGGACTATCAACCCCACGAATGCCCTGATTTTAACACAAAAAAAATTCATCGTTATTGAGTAATTAAAATTAAAAACATTACCCTTTTAAGGACCAATCTATTTCAATGAATTATTTTTTATGGGGCAAAGGGCCAGGTTCAGGGAAATTTAAGTGAAAATTTTTAAAAGTGATATTTTTCAAATTCATTAGAAGTTTGTGAACTTTTGGATAAAAAAAGACTGTTGAAACTATTCTTAAATGGGGGGATATTCCCAAAAATAAGATAAAGATTGACTAAAAATTGGGAAAAATTTAATATTAAAGTAAAGGAAAATAACAAAAATTGAAGTCAACTAGATCCACTTGTTAAGGCCAATTTTAATGATCCAGTAACCCTTAATCAATAAAAATTTTCAAACTAAATCAACAATCCAAAATAAGGCAGAGCTAAAAAGTCCGACAAGAGTCCAAGATTAGAAAAAGGGAAAAAAATCAACAGGTATTTTTTGGTTTAAAAAAAAAATGCGAAAATCACGGGGGTTCAGAATAAAAATTAGGAAGGACACTAGTACGGGTTGATAATATACTTTATAAAAAAAAAAAAAAAAAACTCGTCAGCTAAGGGGGTTTGGATTTTGACAAGCGGAACAGTTAACAAACGTATAAAAAAAAAAACAAACAGAAGAAAAAAGCATTTTTTTGGGAAAAGACCTATAGAACAAAGAGATCTTACAGCAAAAATGACAAAAAAATTAAAATAAATCTCCCGGGAAAGATGTAAAACACTAATTTTTTTACAAAACAAACTGGTACTTAATAAAATGAAATTATAAATTTTTTTTGGAAATTTTTTCAAAACATAGTTTACAACTCCAAAACAAGGGTTTTAAAAACTACTTTATAAAAAAGGTGAGCGAAATTTTAAAGAATTGGCGACCATTGACCGTTGATCTGATAAAAAATTGCAAAATTTAAAGTAATAGTTTTGAAAACAGTACTCCCAAAAAAAATTTAAACAGATCAAAAGGATTTGTAGCAGCCGAAACATTTGGTGCTAACAGCTTTTTCAATAATTATTTTGTGACTTGGGAAAACCAAAAAGGACCATGATTTTTTTTAACCAAAAAAACCCCTTTGACAAATTAAAGGGGGATGGGATAAAAATGCTTACATGTTTTTTAAATTTGGCAATTTTTTTTTGAAATTGGGATAAATTCTTTTAGTTAACTCAAAACAGTATACAACAAAGGGTTTTACCTCCTCTTTTTTTGAATTAAAAATCGCCCTCAAGGCTGCCCTTTTCCCACCGTACTATTTTACTACAGGCAAACCACTTGCCTGGAAATTTTAGATCAGTTTCGAAATAAAGGGAAAAAAACACCAGGGAATTTGAATCAAATTTAAAACAGTTCGCCTGAACACAACTCATGAACAAAACAAAAAATTATTGAGAAAAACTTTAAATGGTTACAATTTTAGAAAAAGCTTGGGTCAAAAAAAAATTCATAAACAAAAGGAATTACTTGGGGCCATAAAAAAACAAAAAACCCAAATATTCACAAAAAAAAAGGGACAAAAACCTGCTGTTAAAATTAGGCTTTTTCCCGGCATTTTATCAACAATGATAAAATATGGAAAGCAAAATACAGAAGATAAAAAACTGTCTCCAAGTTGGAAACAAAATCTACTTTTAAAAAGGGGAAAACCTTATAAAATCCTTAAAATACCCTTGAGGGGGGTTTTAAAAATAGAAGCCAAGGCTTCTGAAAAAATACATCAAGAAAAAAAAAAAATTTAAATTGGGATTTATTGGGATGGAAAGTAAATCTATTAAGGAAAAGTTGCTGAAACAGCAGAATGAGGGAGGTTGGGAAATGAAAAATTTTAAAAACTTTAATAAAAAAACAAAAAAACAATAACAAAAACCCTACCCCAAAACTGGGCTTGGGAATGCTTTGGAAATCCTTTTAAAATTTGGAAATAATAATCAAAAAACTTCTTAGCAACGGGTCAGACTTGAAGGGATTAAACTTAAAAATAAATTCCAATTTTATTACAATTTTTTAAAAGCGGGGAAAAATTTGAAATAAAAAATATTCCAAAGGGAATCTCCAAAATTTCATCACACCCGACTTTTTTGGAAAAAAAAAACTACAGCAAAAAAGACAACCTTATTTATACCATCCTTTTAAAAAAGGGCATTAAAAAATTATCAGACTTTGGGTTGGGGAAGGAAATCATTTTAAAAAACCCAAACATTTATAAGAAACGTGTTGTTGAACAAACTGGATTGCAGAAATAAAAAAATAAGAAAGCTAACAAAAACCCTTTTTTAGATTAAAAGACAAAACCTGACAAACCTTTTGGTCAAAAAAAAAAAAAAATATTGTTAACAAAAGTTAGAGATATTTTTTGAAAATAAATTTTTAAAATTTTTAAAAACCCCCTAACAAAAATTTTCAATTCTCCCAATTTTTTCAGACCCAAATTGAAACCTAAATCAGAAATAAATGGAAATCATTTTCAAAGGAAATACCAGGGGAGAAAGTATGGGAAAATTAAAAAATACGACTTTCCCAAAACTAGCAAGATAGAGAATTTCTTTGAAAAAATTCAAAAATTATATACCTAAGCAATTAAATTTAATGAACCAGATCAAGGCTTTTCACATGTGTAACACTGAAACGAACTCAAACTCACTTTTTTTTTTCACTGTACATTTTCAAATCACTATTAGTATAATTCTGTTAACTTTCAAAAACCCTGTTTTTGTCA
Source organism: Pecten maximus (assembly GCF_902652985.1). Classification (NCBI taxonomy): domain Eukaryota; kingdom Metazoa; phylum Mollusca; class Bivalvia; order Pectinida; family Pectinidae; genus Pecten; species Pecten maximus. The sequence continues at coordinate 3,866 of NW_022981138.1, forward strand.
CGCAAAATCAAATTTGGATATTGACAAAGAGGAGATACTGGGAGATAACTGATAAACTCACAGCCACATAGCTAACAAAATTTATCTTGACAACAAAATGGGTCAATGGAAGGCTAAAACTTAAAAAATTTAAAAACAAAAAAACGTTCCACAATCGGCTTATAAATTCTAAAGAAATTATTGAAAAAAACATTCATTTTCTTAAAAAATTTCACCCCCCAAAAAAGATGTTTATATCAAATTCGAACACTATTCAAAAAATTTGATCTGTTTACTTACAAAAAACGGGGCTACAAAAAACCGGTTAATATTGAGTATTTAAAAAAGGCCAAAATAGCAAATCCAAATTTGGGCTACCATGGAGTTTTTTTTTAAAAATCCGTTATATAACCAAAGTAGTGAAAAAAAAAATGTGTATTAGTAAGATTTTAAATGATATTGTTGTATTAATTTGATTGAATGAAATGGTACAGATGTAAAATACATTATGTAAAAAAGAAAAGATGTGTGAGGGGGTAGGTCTCTATAGGGGAGATAGTGTCAATAGTAAAAACCCTCCTGCGTGGGGGGGCATTTGTTTATTTAATACATGCTTGTTAATAAAAAATTTAATTTTGAAAAAAAAAAAAAAAAATTTTTATAAACTCCACGCACTGTCCTGCTAGGTATATTTTTTGGGTGTTTAAAATTCGTCCGGGGGGTTTCAACCGAGTTTGACCATAATACAATTACGTATGAATTCAGATCATTTTAACCAAACTTTTATACTGTATTTTTATCTTTTTCTCCAAAAACCGAAAAACTTAAATTAATTGTTCATGGGGGAACATCTAACATTAAAGATAAAGGGGCGCAAAACCGCCCCACACCAATTTTTCGCTGCGGTCTTCACCCTTTTTCTGGCTTAATCCTCTACAAATTTCCGGGCCCCACCGGTGAGGCCGGGAAAAAACACTCGGCCGATAGTCCCCTCACTCGATCCCCCTTAACACTGTGGGTGAATTAGAAAATAACCCTGACGCGTACTGTATTTTTGATTTGACACTCCCCAAATTTATAAAGTCCCAAAAATTTTTATGAATTTTAACCCAAAAAATCGAAACTCACAACTGTTATACATATGTTATTAGCAGCAAATAATTTATTTTGCAAAACGAAAAGGATTTGAAAAACAACCAATTTTCAAATTTAAAAAAATATGACAATTTATACCCAAAAAAACTGGAAAATTATAATGAGAGAAACACTTTTAGTATATTTAAAAAAAAATAATGTACTCAAAAGGATATATTATCAAGGAAAAAATTATAAAATACATAAGCCCTAAATTCTTGTTATATTAAAGATATCTGATTTAATGAATCCCCCCCCAACAATAAAAGTAAAACCAAATATAAAAAAAAAAATGTTAAAATCTTACTTATATTAAAAAAGAATAAAAATCATAATATTAAACCCATTCCATTTTTGGGAAAGCTTTTTAATATCATAAGATTATTATGAGGGGTATAACATTGAATACAAAATGAAAGCCAACTGCTAAATAAAACAAGGAAAAAAAAAAAAGGGCACAGCCCTTCATTTGGGGGGAAACCAAACCTGATTTTAGATTGTCATCTGCTATTTTTAAATGTGTTCCCCAAAACCCCGTAAACGACTGTAAGAGAGCTTCCCTGTTTAACTTCCGTTGTTGGGACAAAGAAGAAATCTGGCTACTTATTTTAGTCTACAAAGGCTTTGACCCGTTAGAAGGTGTAGTTGCCAGATCTTTAATGATAAAAAACTGACTTTTGTTATTATTCAGACCAAAAGTATTGCAGTATCTGTCAAAAAAATTTTGGGGTTGACACTTAATATTTAATATGAAGTTTAAAAAAAAAAATCCTTCTCAAGGCAAACACATTTTTATTTTCAAACATTTAATAACAATATGGGAAATGAGGAAAAGTTCTTTTTGAGGGTATTAACATTTCTAATAAAGAAATGTTTAAATTTTCACAGAAAAAAAGTCACAAACAATATGTTTGGTGCAATGGATGTTGAAAAAATTAATTTTTTACTGAGTCAAATTGTCAAGAACATATCTTTTTATATATACATGTTAAAATTTGACTTTAAAAGGATTAATAAAAAAAAAAAGAAAAAAAACAAAATGTACAAGATCAACTCATTTAAAAAGGGAGGGAAAACTCGTAATTTGTGTAAAAAAACTTAAATTTTCACTTCAAATTAATTGTTTACTGTCCATCAAACTGACTGAAAAAAACATTCCATACATGTTTTAAAACGTTGTTGTCATGTTTCGATCTTAAAAAAATGATAATTAATAGTTTTTTTTTTTGTTTGTTTGTTTGTTTTTATTTCACATTTCCAGACTTAGCCTAAATAGGGGCCCAAAACAGAAAAACTTCGTCTGTACTAAACCTGACTAAACCCTTTAAAAAATTTTTTACTGTTTTCCCCCAAAAAGTTTTTTTTTTTTTCCCGAAATCAAACATTTTTTTGGATTGTATAGTCTATTCCCCCTTTAAACATCAAACCTATCTATACAAGTTTGTGGAAGGGGATGGCACTTAAAATTTCGGGAAAAATTCCTTCTTTATTGTTTATATCAATGAAGAGATTAGTTTACCAATTCTTAATCTATAGGACAACCAAGGGAAAGACATAGGTGGCCTGTGCTGGAACAAGCTTAAATTTGTTTAAAGTTTTCCAGATTAATACCACACGGAGACAAACATGAACATACCGCAGACTCGTGAATCATGATTTTATCCACACAATGACCACATACATGCATATCACAAACAAGAAAAGACTGTCCATAATTTTAAATGACCCCTGTTGATAAGGTGTACATAAAACAATACATAACCAACATTTATTTGAATATGAGTATATATATGTCTGTTGGTTGAAGCAGAATAGTAGTTATCCAGAGTTCTTAGATTCGATTCGTAGTGGAGGCATTGAAATAAATTGTATCATCCCCTAAGCTTATTTTGGATAATTTCATGAAAATGAATGTACTTTTTTGACCAATGATGTGTAACTTCGCCAAGATTGAAGAATGCACTGCATGAATCAGTGTATGTTTTCAGTTACCCATGTGATTGTCGTGAAGTGATGCTATACGCATTTTGATGCTTTATCGCCCGACCTGAAATCCATTGTTAGCCTTGCCAAGGCAATACAATTAAACAAAACATTTTTCCCTACTAAAGCAAAACTGTTTTTGACATCCATGTACCCAATGTGCTCAAGTGTCTTAGTAATGTCAGTCAGACACAGAGTCAATTCAATATTGTAGTGTTTTTGTAACACTTCATAGTCTATAGCGGAACTGGAGTAGGTTAGTCATCGGAGATCAGGTAGCTCAGTGTTTGAGTGTCCTTCTAGAGTGCAAAGGGTCCCGGGTTCGAACCCTGATCTGGAACATTTCCTCTTTCTCCTGTGACATATTTTGCAAGCTTGCCAACCCTTGTTTAATTACAAGCTTACCGGTAATAAGTATTTTTATATTAATGTATTTAAAAAGCTGCTGTATTTATCCCCAATGTTAATTGAAGAATAAGAAAATATGTTTAAGATAGCATTTGGTTAGTACTTTGCATACAACCCAGCATAAAAGTGCATATATTTTTTTCCTATTGATAGTAACATTATCTTTGGCCTTTGACTTTCAAACCCGAAGCTACATGTAGTAATCCAAGCAATTTTTTTCTTTAGTAACGGTGACCTTGACCACCAGGCCTCTATAAGTTATCCCGGCAAGCAGGCACAAGGTAGAATTTGATAATGTCTTATAAGCATAATTAGCTCAGCTAAATATAGTGTACTTCAACTTATTTTCAATCAATAGAAATAGTAGCATTGACCATTGTCCTCCGGGCATGAAAGAGTACTTGGGGTATTGTGTAGCAACCAAACAAGAGGCCCCATGGGTCTGTATCAATCACCTGCTTCTCTGGACCTCTTGGCTATTGATAAAAAAGTTTTTTTAGCATGTTTGACTCCTGTGAAATTGAGCAGAGTGCTACAAGAGAAAAAACTCAAGTCTCTTAAAAAAGCATTTAGTCCAGCCAAGTAATGCTCCAGACCAAGTTTGAAAACATTGTGATGATTAAGTTAGCCATACAGAAGACGAACAACTTAACAGGGAATGTTCTCTTAGACTATTTGTCCTTTCTGGCCCCTCCCTCCACCACAGAGGAGTTATGACCTCTTTTATAAACTGTTAGCTGATTAACCACAGGAGGAAACATGTTTGAGTTCGGGTAACGTTAACAATGAAGCAAAGAGACATAATTAGTGTTGCGGTAATGCAATTTCGACTTAAGTATGTGCTGATCTGACACATCTGTCAATTTACGATGTCCAACATCTTCAGTATGGGAGTTTTAAAGCAAACTCAAAAATTCATAAAAATTATGTTAAAAGGAAATGGCAGAGCATGTCAATATATATATATTATAAAGTGTGAACGTTATTACTGGATAAAAAAGTGTATCTGATGCTATGAATAAGTCCCCCTACCCCCACAATGGAAAGTGAACAACCATAATTGAAAATGTTAAAATATTAACCACATGGAAAGAAAAAAAAGGAAAAAAAAGGAAAAACCCCCCTTCAAAATTTTGAAAATCTAAACCCTGAATTTTTTAAACCCGGGGATTATCTGTCTTTTAAATGTGTCAAAAAAAAAATCAAAACTGTATGAAGTTTAGTGGGCCCCCCAACTTCCATCCCCTTTTTTGGGCCAAAGAAAAATTCTTGCTACTCATTAATTTTCACTCATCAAAAGGGGCCCGGGGCCTAAAGAAGTATGGTTTCCGATCCAATATCACAATCCCGACTAAAAGTATTTAAGTAAAACATGTCAACAAGTTTTTTGGGTTTTTAAAACCCAATGCTTTTTTTTGAATTTTTTTCAAAAGTGTTTTTTTTTTTTTTATTAAAGGAAACATATATTTTTTTTTCAATAATTCAATTAAAAAAATTTCAGAAATTTGGGAAATGGGGCTGAAATGTTAAAAGAGGCTTACCCGCAGACGGACGGTTAACGGCAAAACCATTCCGATCACTAAATAAAACTTCAGTACACGTTTCTATGTGACAAAATTAGAGGCTTTCCGACTTTATTTCTTGAAAACAATTACAGAATATGTATTTAAAAGACGTTTTAAAACTCAACCTGAGAGGGAAATGTATGGAATATAACGGCAAATCTTCTTTGTCAATCGCCGCTGCCTTTGAAGTTATCACTGTGCGGCACTGTGCACGTGCTTGTTTCTTTGATGTGTCAATCAAATTAGACTTATTGCGGGTTGCGATTAAATAAATAATATTTAAAAATGAGGTTTTAATATCACTTTTCAGCGTTTTATAAGGAAAATGAAAAACTCAACAATTCCAACAATCTGTCATGTGTAAAAAATCTTTTTCTATTAGCCAATTTTTCTGATCTCTCTGCGGGCAAGCCTCTTTAAGGTTTGAATGGATCAAAGAGATATGACAAGTATTTGTGTTGAAAGATTTAAGCTTAATTCCTGCTCTGTAGTCAAGCTGTCAATCAGATTCTTTTAGACTTAAACAATTGTTACCAGTCTTTATAAAAACCAAAGCAAAAAACGAAAAACCCTATTCTTACACAGAGAACAGTGTTGAAATACAGACGAACTAAATTAACAAAAGGTAAACAATAAAATCTGGTAATTTGTGTAAAATGAACTTAATTTTACATCTTCATAATGTGTTTATACAGTCTGTAGGAACTGCAAAAAAGACATTTCAATCATGTTTTCAGTTTTTTTTCTGTTTCATTTCCTGTCAAGTGTGTAAAATCCCATCTTTCAATAAGTTTTATTTTCAAAAATCAAAATAACATTTTCATGACTTAGCCTTAATAGGCCAACTATAATAAAGAATTGTTTCTACTTATCCGACCTAGCCTTAAATTTTTCCTCAAATTCGGTATTTATTCCTTAAAATTGCAAATATTTGTTACCATTGTGTAGTCCATTACCGTTAATTCGTTAGTATATGTAGATCGATTACACATAAACTTGAGATACATGTATCTCCAGGTTTTATTTTAAACCCTACCTACCAAATAACTGGTACTTTCTTTTCCCTTTATTTGTTAGTAGAAACAATCATACTTTCGAATTATTGTGTGTCTTTGTTTAGAGTATCCAATGAAATTGTAAAAGGTTATACTTCTATGTGGCAGACAAGGGATATTAAGCACAAGGCAAATTATGTTAAGGTTGAATACAAAATAATGAACCTTTGGCTAGCGAAGAAGCTGCGATAATGAAGTTCGATTATGAAATGTGATGTGTCTTTTTTTTTTTTTTTGGTGTCTTCAGCAATATGGGTATGCCTTTGTAAGTAACATTAAAGTTGGCGTCAGATCCACAGTTCCACAGTACAATAAAGAGACAAACATGAACATACTTCAGACTCCCGAAACATGTATTGATGCACAAATTCACCACACTGGAAAGGCCGTCCATAAATGACCCCAGTTGATAGGTTGTACGAATAATACAACACAAAACCAAACATTTATTTTGGATAATTTCGTGGAAATTAATGTACCTTTTGACCAATGATATATAAATTCAGCAAACCAATTTTCCCTATATTTGTGGGCCAAA
>NW_022981139.1:0-10659 GCF_902652985.1 Pecten maximus
CGAGTCGCTTACCACCACGAATCAAGGCATAACGTCGTTCTAGACTTACCTGCTCATGCTAATCCTCGTACGAGTACAGGGAATGTCCGTGCCGGCGGCGTCCACGTGTTTATATACATGTCCACGAGGTCGCTTACAACAACGAAAATGCATAACGCTTATTTCCTGCAAAATAATGTACAATTTAAACCACGAGTTATAAAACTGCATAACACTTATATAAAATGCATAAAGCTTATTTCAACAAATTACAGAAAGAGTTTACTAATGTGAATAATAAAAAAATATACTTAATTATTGCTTCCTCCACTAATGCTAAAAATAGATCACAGTACCTAGCTGTCAAATGATACACATTACGTTTCATTATAAAGTTTATAACTGATATAAATGACCTTGACCTATTTTCCATGTCACAGGGGTCAAAGTTTTAAAATTCATTTGAGATTTTTCTAACCTTCTAGAAGACCAGAACAATTGTGTTTACCAGTAGGTGCTTGGTATGGAGTGCAAGCTATGAGATTTCCTCATACCAATGACCTTTTTCTGTTGTCAAGGTTGCAGGGGTCAAATGCACTAAACACTTCGCATTTTTTTTCTCAAATTCCAGAATACCCATTATAATTATATGCCCTGATATTTTACGAGTATGTACCATTCCAAGGTTGAAATGCTCAAAAGTTTCTGAATACTGGTGACCTTGAACTCCCAGTTCACAGTGGTGAATCAAATATGTTAAAAACTTCAAGATACTTCTCAAATATCACTAACATAGAGACAACATGAACATTTGAAATAGTAATTTTCCTTTACCTGTTATGAATTAAAACTAATTACTAGCCATGTGAGCAATTCAGGCCATCTGCCCTCTTGTTTTCAGGGGCATGCAAGGGTGGGCAATTTGCTTGATGTTCAGTAGAAAGCTGTGTACCAAATTGCATACTATGAAAGCCCCAGACACCTCAGATATTTCAGATGGATATTTTTGATAGGATGACTCAAATTTAAGTATTCTGGAGCTTTCTTAAAATTGAAACATACTAGTTTACACATTTTATACACCAGTAGATAATGTTGTTTTTATGTACAAGACACTGATACTATTTGTTTTTTAATACTACCATATCCATGTGATATTATTTACAGGGTTTCAAGGTGGCATACATAGTATTCAGAAAGCCAGATGCCATCAAGAAAGCAAAGAATATTCCATACAGCAAACCACTAATTATATCATTGGATGACCCTCACAAATGTACAGGCACAGGAATGGGTAGTAAGTAATTAAAAATACAATAAGGCATTACTATCCAAGGACAAGAACTAATTAGCGAACAGCAATGGCATTGCTGAAGTCGCTGTAACTTCTATCAGCCATTACAGTACTGTATTACCAGAAAACAAAACAGGTTAACTGTACCCTACCTAGCCATTACTGTATTACCAGAAAACAAAACAGGTTAACTGTACCCTACCTAGCCATCACTGTATTACCAGTATACACAACAGGTTAACTGTACCCTACCTAGCCATTACTGTATTACCAGTATACACAGCAGGTTAACTGTACCCTACATACCCATTACTGTATTACCAGTATACACAACAGGTTAACTGTACCCTACCTGGCCATTACTGTATTACCAGTATACACAACAGGTTAACAATACACTACATAGCCATTACTGTATTACCAGTATACACAACAGGTTAACTGTACCCTACATACCCATTACTGTATTACCAGTATACACAACAGGTTAACTGTACCCTACCTGGCCATTACTGTATTACCAGTATACACAACAGGTTAACTGTACCCTACATACCCATTACTGTATTACCAGTATACACAACAGGTTAACTGTACCCTACCTAGCCATTACTGTATTACCAGTATACACAACAGGTTAACTGTACCCTACCTAGCCATCACTGTATTACCAGTAAACACAACAGGTTAACTGTACCCTACCTAGCCATTACTGTATTACCAGTATACACAACAGGTTAACTGTACCCTACCTAGCCATTACTGTATTACCAGTATACACAACAGGTTAACTGTACCCTACCTAGCCATCACTGTATTACCAGTAAACACAACAGGTTAACTGTACCCTACATACCCATTACTGTATTACCAGTATACACAACAGGTTAACTGTACCCTACCTAGCCATCACTGTATTACCAGTATACACAACAGGTTAACTGTACACTACCTAGCCATTACTGTATTACCAGTATACACAACAGGTTAATTGTACCCTACCTAGCCATCACTGTATTACCAGTATACACAACAGGTTAACTGTACCCTACCTACCCATTACTGTATTACCAGTATACACAACAGGTTAACTGTACACTACCTAGCCATTACTGTATTACCAGTATACACAACAGGTTAACTGTACCCTACCTAGCCATCACTGTATTACCAGTATACACAACAGGTTAACTGTACCCTACCTAGCCATCACTGTATTACCAGTATACACAACAGGTTAACTGTACCCTACCTACCCATCACTGTATTACCAGTATACACAACAGGTTAACTGTACCCTACCTAGTCATCACTGTATTACCAGTATACACAACAGGTTAACTGTACCCTACCTAGCCATCACTGTATTACCAGTATACACAACAGGTTAACTGTACCCTACCTACCCATTACTGTATTACCAGTATACACAACAGGTTAACTGTACCCTACCTAGTCATCACTGTATTACCAGTATACACAACAGGTTAACTGTACACTATACTACCTAGTCATCACTGTATTACCAGTATACACAACAGGTTAACTGTACACTATACTACCTAGCCCTCACTGTATTACCAGTACATGTATACACAACAGGTTAACTGTACACTACCTAGCCATCACTGTATTACCAGTATACACAACAGGTTAGCTGTACCCTACCTAGCCATTACTGTATTACCAGTATACATAACAGGTTAGCTGTACCCTACCTAGCCATTACTGTATTACCAGTATACATAACAGGTTAACTGTACACTACCTAGCCATTACTGTATTACCAGTATACACAACAGGTTAACTGTACACTACCTAGTCATCACTGTATTACCAGTATACACAACAGGTTAACTGTACCCTACCTAGCCATTACTGTATTACCAGTATACACAACAGGTTAACAACACACTACCTAGCCATCACTGTATTACCAGTATACACAACAGGTTAACTGTACCCTACCTAGTCATCACTGTATTACCAGAAAACAAAACAGGTTAACTGTACCCAACCTAGTCATCACTGTATTACCAGTATACACAACAGGTTAACTGTACACTACCTAGCCATTACTGTATTACCAGTATACACAACAGGTTAACTGTACGCTACCTAGCCCTCACTGTATTACCAGTATACACAGCAGGTTAACTGTACCCTACCTAGCCATTACTGTATTACCAGTACATGTATACACAACAGGTTAACTGTACACTACCTAGCCATCACTGTATTACCATTATACACAACAGGTTAACTGTACACTACCTAGCCATTACTGTATTACCAGTATACACAACAGGTTAACTGTACCCTACCTAGCCATTACTGTATTACCAGTACATGTATACACAGCAGGTTAACTGTACCCTACCTAGTCATCACTGTATTACCATTATACACAACAGGTTAACTGTACACTACCTAGCCATTACTGTATTACCAGTATACACAACAGGTTAACTGTACACTACCTAGCCATTACTGTATTACCAGTATACACAACAGGTTAACTGTACGCTACCTAGCCCTCACTGTATTACCAGTATACACAACAGGTTAACTGTACACTACCTAGCCATTACTGTATTACCAGTATACACAACAGGTTAACTGTACACTACCTAGCCATTACTGTATTACCAGTATACACAACAGGTTAACTGTACACTACCTAGCCCTCACTGTATTACCAGTATACACAACAGGTTAACCGTACACTACCTAGCCATTACTATATTACCAGTATACACAACAAGTTTACTGTACACTACCTAGCCATCACTGTATTACCAGTATACACAACAGGTTAACTGTACCCTACCTAGTCATCACTGTATTACCAGTATACACAGCAGGTTAACTGTACCCTACCTAGTCATCACTGTATTACCATTATACACAACAGGTTAACTGTACACTACCTAGCCATCACTGTATTACCAGTATACACAACAGGTTAACTGTACCCTACCTAGCCATCACTGTATTACCAGTATACACAACAGGTTAACTGTACCCTACCTAGCCATCACTGTATTACCAGTATACACAACAGGTTAACTGTACCCTACCTAGCCATCACTGTATTACCAGTATACACAACAGGTTAACTGTACCCTACCTAGCCATCACTGTATTACCAGTATACACAACAGGTTAACTGTACCCTACCTAGCCATCACTGTATTACCAGAAAACAAAACAGGTTAACTGTACCCTACCTAGTCATCACTGTATTACCAGTATACACAACAGGTTAACTGTACCCTACCTAGCCATCACTGCATTACCAGAAAACAAAACAGGTTAACTGTACCCTACCTACCCATCACTGTATTACCAGTATACACAACAGGTTAATTGTACCCTACCTAGTCATCACTGTATTACCAGTATACACAACAGGTTAACTGTACCCTACCTAGCCATTATTGTATTACCAGTATACACAACAGGTTAACTGTACACTACCTAGCCATTACTGTATTACCAGTATACACAACAGGTTAACTGTACACTACCTAGCCATTATACTGTATTACCAGTATACACAACAGGTTAACTGTACCCTACCTAGCCATCACTGTATTACCAGTATACACAACAGGTTAACTGTACCCTACCTACCCATTACTGTATTACCAGTATACACAACAGGTTAACTGTACACTACCTGGCCATTACTGTACTACCAGTATACACAACAGGTTAACTGTCCATGACCTAACTATTACCGTTTTTATGACTTTACAGAGTGGTGTAAAAATTACGAAGAAGAGAGGATAAATGTTGAAGATCTGCAACAGGAGATTGACACATACATGTCTGAATATGATGCTCGGGTGGAAGAGGTAATGTTTACACAGGGGAAATGTTGTATTTCAGGGGGAAAAGAATCTGAAGTAACTCAATATTTATTAATCATTATTGAGTAATCAGATTATAAAACTCTATTTTTAAATTTGAGCTTAACTAGGGGGTTACAAAGCAATTGGCACTACTGTAACAGAACTCAACAAAGAAAGATAATGTGCACAGACTGATTTTCTATTTATACTAGGTGACCTTGATATTTGACCTTCCAGTCTAAAAAGCTATCAAAAGCAAGCACTTTCTTCACAAAAGCACTCGATAAGTCTGATTAAATTACAGATCACTATAATACACTATGTTATGAAGATCTGACAGTGGCCAGTAAGGGATCATGTTCAGATGGCATTTCAACCAACCAATGAAAACGAAACTGACAAAATTTTGCCATAGCCTGTTCTTCTCAGCACCCGCATCATGACTGGTCATTATTGAATACATAATTCCAAATGTTCCAAATAATAACCAAACTGAGATGGCTGCAACTTTCTTAAAATCTTACCTTGGTTTGAATAATCATGTAATGCTAATTGTACTGTCCATTCACTCTGCAATGAATTCTGCATGTTGTTTAATGGCATCGCACATTGCGTGTTCATCAACAGTGTATTATACAATTTATGGATTATCCAAACAAGCGGAAAAAAAAATTGGATCAGATTACTAGGTAATTATGCCCCGCCAGGAAATGGAGTGCAGCAAGGGCAATTTATGTCTTACAGACATTTTCTAGTTTTTAGGTTACCCGAGTCGAAGTCTCAGATGACCTATTTACATCACCTTTTGTCTGGTGTCGTCTGTTGTAAACAATTTACATTTTTGACTTCTCAAAAACTGCTGAACCAAGTTCAATGAAATTTAACAGGAAGCTTCCATCGTAAAATGTCAATCAAAATTGTGAATTATATGGTCCTGACCCCCCCAGGGGCCTGAGGGGCAGGCAAAAAATGGTCAAATTGACTAAAATTTCAAAATCTTCTTCTACACTCACAGATATGGTAGAATCAGATGCCCTTCACAGATAGAAAGGTCTTAAGGTCCTTTACCGTAATTGTGAATTTCATGACCCTGTGGTCTCATGATTCCCCCTGGGAGGGGTTAAAGTTAACTATAGTTTATAAAGGGAAACCATATTTTTTAGCATTATTTTTTCCAGTTGCCATTGGAAATAATACACACTTGGTTAGAATTATCAGTATGGGATGCATGTCGGGGCCAAAAAGAGTCAAATCAACTGAAATTTCAAAAACTTCTTCTCAAGACCTAAATAAGGTAGAATCAAATACTCTTCGTAGATGGAAGGGTCTTAAGGTGCTCTACCAAAATTTGTGAATTTCATGACCCTTGGGTCCCAAGTTTGCCCCTGGGGCAGGGTAAACTTTACTATAGTTGACTAGTTTTGACTATCATTTGTTTGATTTCTATTGGAATTCATTCTAACTTTAAATTAACTTAAATATTTCAAAATTCAGGTGACCGTAAAGGCCCATGGGCCTCTTGTTTTCATTACTTATTTGGAATGAATTTTTTCAGCAGCCAGACTTTAAAAAAAGACACCAACTTAGTGACAGACTGTCTTCCTAAACAAATTGACTTGTTTGACATTCCTAACATCAACGTAACAACATTATGGTTTGTCTACAGGAGAAACAGAAAGCCAAGGATATGGAGGGTGTGCCCGATGACGATGGCTGGGTGACAGTCACAAGACATGGTAAAAATAAGGGTGTTCCATGGAAGGAGTCACAAGAGAAAAAAGTTACAGCCCGAGAAAAAAAGAAAAGAAAAGACAAGGTAAACAACTAGTGAACTATTTTAAACTTGATATCTATCAATGTGCTTAAAGTAGTTAAAACTTGTGTTGGACTAAAATGATTTCACTTGTATTTTAAATTTTGCCTGCCTATTATCATTTATGTCAACAGTAGGTGCTGAACTTAACTTAACAAAAAGTTTTTTTTTTTTTTTCCTAATTGAGGGCAGCCTGCATTTGGGTGAAGGGAAACCAATTCTTCAATGGTTAAAATTATATGCAGACATCACATGTATTTGATTTAAAAACTAACAATTATTTCCCCCTTTGTAGGAGTTGCTGAATTTCTATTCGTTCCAAATTAGGGAAACAAAGAGGGAACGTAAGTATTTTAATCTTGAATATTTTAGTCTCCCTTCAGCTGACCTTATCTGTTGTAATTACATAAGATACACAAAAAGTATGTGATTTTGTTTATGCCTTCACCATCTAGTGTGTGGGTGGGGGTGGGGCGGGGGCTGTATATATACTTACCCATCTCTGTCTATCCTGTCCTGTTCTGAATCATTGACATATGTCTTAAGAGTCCAAAACAGATTTAGTTCATATTGACACAATAGAATCATATTCTGGTTGTTATTGATCAAGTTTGAAGTGGTCAAGTCACCTATGACCCCTTCTGCACAGGACACATTCCATAGTAATTCTTGAGAACCCCTTACCAAACTTGGTTCATATTTACACCCTATCTTTACATCGAGGACTACCCTGATAATATTCTGGTGGACATAGGTCAGGGTTTAAAGGTCAATGGTCACCTTTGGCCTCTGCTCAATGGGACACAATGTGTCCTGTGTCATTTCTAATCAATGTCATGTCTTGAGAACCCATCAACAATTTTGGTTCATATTTACACCATGGTATCCTAACACCAATTATAAGTTCTTTGCATTGGAGAGGGGGACATTCATGTCTGGAGACATTTTCTAGTAAAATTTTTCATTTGAAAACAGTATTTCATCAGTGTTAGTTACTGTCATCTTAACATTATATACAATTGTATACTTATGAATTCAATTTGATTCTTCCACAGAAATAGCAGAATTGAGAATAAAGTTTGAGGAAGACAAACAGCGAATCGCTCTGATGAAGGCATCAAGAAGATTCCGACCATATTAATTGTTATGTTTACTGATTTTTAATACAAGAATATGAAAACTGAGTCATCTTTTCCACTTCTTTAAATACTCTTACATATGTACAGTACAAAGAAATATGATCATATTATGGTAGATGCCAAGATCCCTCTGAGAACTCATTTTATACTTGTCATCCATTTATCGTCCCTCTGGGAACTCATTTTATATTAGTCATCCATTTGTCATCCCTCTGGGAACTCATTTTATACTAGTCATCCATTTATCATCCCTCTGGGAACTCATTTTATACTAGTCATCCATTTATCATCCCTCTGGGAACTCATTTTATACTAGTCATCCATTTATCATCCCTCTGGGAACTCATTTTATACTTGTCATCCATTTATCATCCCTCTGGGAACTCATTTTATACTAGTCATCCATTTATTGTCCCTCTGGGAACTCATTTTATACTTGTCATCCATTTATTGTCCCTCTGGGAACTCATTTTATACTTGTCATCCATTTATTGTCCCTCTGGGAACTCATTTTATACTAGTCATCCATTTAACATCCCTCTGGGAACTCATTTTATACTTGTCATCCATTTATTGTCCCTCTGGGAACTCATTTTATACTTGTCATCCATTTATCATCCCCCTGGGAACTCATTTTATACTACCGGTAGTCATCCATTTATCATCCCTCTGGGAACTCATTTTATACTTGTCATCCATTTAACATCCCTCTGGGAACTCATTTTATACTTGTCATCCATTTAACAACCCTCTGGGAACTCATTTTATACTTGTCATCCATTTAACATCCCTCTGGGAACTCATTTTATACTAGTCATCCATTTATCATCCCTCTGGGAACTCATTTTATACTAGTCATCCATTTAACATCCCTCTGGGAACTCATTTTATACTAGTCATCCATTTATCATCCCTCTGGGAACTCATTTTATACTAGTCATCCATTTAACATCCCTCTGGGAACTCATTTTATACTAGTCATCCATTTAACATCCCTCTGGGAACTCATTTTATACTTGTCATCCATTTAACATCCCTCTGGGAACTCATTTTATACTTGTCATCCATTTAACATCCCTCTGGGAACTCATTTTACACTTGTCATCCATTTATCATCCCCCTGGGAACTCATTTTATACTCGTCATCCATTTAACATCCCTTTGGGAACTCATTTTATACTTGTCATCCATTTATTGTCCCTCTGGGAACTCATTTTATACTTGTCATCCATTTATCATCCCTCTGGGAACTCATTTTATACTAGACATCCATTTAACATCCCTCTGGGAACTCATTTTATACTTGTCATCCATTTAACATCCCTCGGGCTCTTTTTTTGCCATCCTTTTTTTTTACTATTTATACCCCATTTTGTCCCTCTGGGAACTCTTTTTTAAAAAATTTTAATTTTCCCCCGGGAATCAAAAAAACCCCAAAACCCCTTTTTTTTTTTTAAAAACTTGTTTTAACCCTTTGGGGGCTCATTTTTTTTTCTTAAAAATTGGGAAATTTTAAACACTTTTTTATCCCCTTTTTTCCCCCGGGAAAACCCCATTTTAAAAATCCCCTTTGGGAAACCCAAAACCAAAAAATTTTTTTTTTTTAATATTTTAACCACCATTTTCTCCCGGGACTAAACTAAACCTTTAAATTGGGCCTTTTTTTTTTCCCCTTTTTTGGGGTCATTTTTTCTTTTCTCCTTTTGCCCCCTTTGGGCCCAAATTTTCCTTTTTTTGTCCCTTAAAAATTTTTTTTTTCTGTTTCAAATCCCTTAAACAAAAACTACAAAATTTTAAAATTTAACTCATTTTTAAAACCCCTTTAAAACCCCCCAAATTTAATTTTTTCCCCCCAAAAGGGGGGGGGCCCTTTCTTGACCTTTTTTTCCCCAAATTTTTATTTTTTAAAAAAAAAAAAAAATTAAATCATTTTTAAAATTTTTTTCATCCCCCCTTAAACCCAAAAAAAAAAAAATTTTTCCCCCTTTAACTTTTTTAATTGACCTTTTTTTCCCCGGGAACCCAATACAGAAAAAAAATTTTGGGAAAAAAAAAACCCCCAAAAATTGGAAATTTTAAATAGAACCAAAACCCCCCCCGGGAACCTTTTTATTGAAAAACATTCCCCGGAACCATTTTAACTTTTTTTTTTTTCCCGGGGTTTTTTTATTAGATTTTAAAACCCCCGGGTCATTTTTTTTCCATTTTTTTTCCCCCAACTCATTTTTTTACCCAGTTTGGGGAATCATTTTTAATTTTTTTCCCCCGGGCCCCTTTTTTAAAAAACCTCAATTTTCTCCCCCTTAAAACATACCCTTTATAAAATTTGGGTTCATTAATTTTAAAAACCCTTAAAAATTAAAACCTATTTTCCCCCTTAAAAATTTTTTTTTTTAAAATTTTTTTTTAAAAAATTTTTTTGGGGGGAAAAAAAATTTTTCCCCCTTAGTTTTCCTTGGGAGCTTTTCGACAACCCCGGCCGGGTTGCGAATAAAAATTAAAATTTTAAGGGTTAATCCAATTTTAAAAAAAAATTTTGGGGCCCAACCCCACAAAACCCCCAAGGGGAAAAATAGA
>NW_022981140.1:0-10726 GCF_902652985.1 Pecten maximus
TTTTTTGTTTGTTAGAGTACTTCTATGACCCGTCAGTGATGTTAGGGACATCATACAGCTATTTAGTACTTCTAGGACTCGTCATTGATGTTAGGGACATCATACAGCTGTTTAGTACTTCTAGGACTCGTCAGTGATGTTAGGGACATCATACAGCTGTTTAGTACTTCTAGGACTCGTCAGTGATATTAGGGACATCATACAGCTGTTTCGTCCTTCTAAGACTCGTCAGTGATGTTAGGGACATCATACAGCAGTTTAGTCCCTCTAGGTATCGTCATTGATGTTAAGGACATCATACAGCTGTTTCGTCCCTCTAGGACTCGTCAGTGATGTTAGGGACATCATACAGCTGTTTAGTCTGGAGATATCGTCAGTGATGTTAGGGACATCATACAGCTGTTTCGTCCTTCTAAGACTCGTCAGTGATGTTAGGGACATCATACAGCTGTTTCGTCCTTCTAAGACTCGTCAGTGATGTTAAGGACATCATACAGCTGTTTAGTCCCTCTAGAACTCGTCAGTGATGTTAAGGACATCATACAGCTGTTTAGTCCTTCTAAGACTCGTCAGTGATGTTAGGGACATCATACAGCTGTTTAGTCTGGAGATATCGTCAGTGATGTTAGGGACATCATACAGCTGTTTCGTCCTTCTAAGACTCGTCAGTGATGTTAGGGACATCATACAGCTGTTTCGTCCTTCTAAGACTCGTCAGTGATGTTAAGGACATCATACAGCTGTTTAGTCCCTCTAGAACTCGTCAGTGATGTTAAGGACATCATACAGCTGTTTAGTCCTTCTAAGACTCGTCAGTGATGTTAGGGACATCATACAGCTGTTTAGTCCCTCTAGGTATCGTCAGTGATGTTAAGGACATCAAACAGCTGTTTAGTCTGGAGGTATCGTCAGTGATGATACATTGTAGGGACATCAGACAGCTGTTTACTTCCTCTAGGTATCGTCAGTGATATTAAGACACCATTCACCTTCTTCGACCTTCTAGTGATGCTGAAGGCCTCAAGTGAATCAATGGGGGCGACCAAAGACTCGAACAGCTTGATGGAGAGGTGCACAATAACTATAAGGTTAATATGGCTGTGTGAAGGTAGCTCAACATACGACATACGACATACGACAATCAAAACTTCATATCTTGTGTTTTACCAGCCAACGAGGTAACTTTTGAATGTTCAGCGGCTCAACATACGACATACGACATTCAGATTTTGAATGTTCGGCCGCTGAACATACGACATACGACATTCAGATTTTGATTTTGAATGTTCAGCGGCTCGACATGCGACATACGACATTCAAATTTTGAATGTTCAGCCGCTGAACATACGACATTCAGATTTTGAATGTTCAGCCGCTGAACATACGACGTACGACATACGACATTCAAAACTTCATATCTTGTGTTTTTACCAGCCAACGAGGTAACTTTTGAACGTTCATCGGCTCAACATACGACATACGACATTCAGATTTTGAATGTTCAGCCGCTGAACATACGACATACGACATTCAGATTTTGATTTTGAATGTTCAGCGGCTCGACATACGACATTCAAATTTTGAATGTTCAGCCGCTGAACATACGACATACGACATTCAGATTTTGAATGTTCAGCCGCTGAACATACGACATACGACATTCAAAACTTCATATCTTGTTTTTTTACCAGCCAACGAGGTAACTTTTGAATGTTCAGCGGCTCAACATACGACATACGACATTCAAATATTGAATGTTCAGCCGCTGAACATACGACATACGACATTCAAAACTGCATATCTTGTGTCTTTACCAGCCAACGAGGTAACTTATGCATGTTCAGCCGCTGAACATACGACATACGACATTCAAATTTGAATGTTCAGCCGCTGAACATACGAGATACGACATTCAAATTTTGAATGTTCAGCCGCTGAATATACGACATACGACATTCAGATTGTGATTTTGAATGTTGAACGGCTCGACATACGACATACGACATACGACATTCAAATTTTGAATGTTTAGCCGCTGAACATACGACATACGACATTCAGATTTTGAATGTTCAGCCGCTGAACATACGACATACGACATTCATGATTTCATATCTTGTGTTTTTACCAGCCAACGAGGTAACTTTTGAATGTTCATCGGCTCAACATACGACATACGACATTCAAATTTTGAATGTTCAGCCGCTGAACATACGACATTCAGATTTTGAATGTTCAGCCGTTGAACATACGACATTCAGATTTTGAATGTTCAGCCGCTGAACATACGACATACGACATTCAAAACTTCATATCTTGTGTTTTTACCAGCCAACGAGGTAACTTTTCAATGTTCAGCATCTCAACATACGACATACGACATTCAAAACTTCATATCTTGTGTTTTTACCAGCCAACGAGGTAACTTTTGAATGTTCAGCGGCTCAACATACGACATACGACATTCAAATTTTGAATGTTCAGCCGCTGAACATACGACATACGACATTCAAAATTTCATATCTTGTGTTTTTACCAGACAACGAGATATATTTTGAATGTTCAGCGGCTTAACATACGACATACGACATTCAAATATTGAATGTTCAGCCGCTGAACATACGACATACGACATTCAAAATTTCATATCTTGTGTTTTTACCAGACAACGAGGTATATTTTGAATGTTCAGCGGCTCAACATGCGACATACGACATTCAGATTTTGAATATTCAGCCTCTGAACATACGACATACGACATTCAAAACTTCATATCTTGTGTTTTTACCAGCCAACGAGGTAACTTTTGAATGTTCAGCGGCTCAACATACGACATACGACATTTAGATTTTGAATGTTCAGCCGCTGAACATACGACATACGACATTCAGATTTTGAATGTTCAGCCGCTGAACATACGACATACGACATTCAAAACTTCATATCTTGTGTTTTTACCAGCCAACGAGGTAACTTTTGAATGTTCATCGGCTCAACATACGACATACGACATTCAGACTTTGAATGTTCAGCCGCTGAACATACGACATACGACATTCAGATTTTGATTTTGAATGTTCAGCGGCTCGACATACGACATTCAAAATTTGAATGTTCAGCCGCTGAACATACGACATACGACATTCAGATTTTGAATATTCAGCCGCTGAACATACGACATACGACATTCAAAACTTCATATCTTGTTTTTTTACCAGTCAACGAGGTAACTTTTGAATGTACATCATCTCAACATACGACATACGACATTCAAAACTTCATATCTTGTGTTTTTACCAGCCAACGAGGGTAACTTTTGAATGTTCAGCGGCTCGACATACGACATACGACATTCAAATTTTGAATGTTCAGCCGCTGAACATACGACATACGACATTCAAAATTTCATATCTTGTGTTTTTACCAGCCAACGAGGTAACTTTTGAATGTTCATCGGCTCAACATACGACATACGACATTCAGACTTTGAATGTTCAGCCGCTGAACATACGACATACGACATTCAGATTTTGATTTTGAATGTTCAGCGGCTCGACATACGACATTCAAAATTGGAATGTTCAGCCGCTGAACATACGACATACGACATTCAGATTTTGAATATTCAGCCGCTGAACATACGACATACGACATTCAAAACTTCATATCTTGTTTTTTTACTAGTCAACGAGGTAACTTTTGAATGTACAGCATCTCAACATACGACATACGACATTCAAAACTTCATATCTTGTGTTTTTACCAGCCAACGAGGTAACTTTTGAATGTTCAGCGGCTCGACATACGACATACGACATTCAAATTTTGAATGTTCAGCCGCTGAACATACGACATACGACATGCAAACTTTCATATCTTGTGTTTTTACCAGCCAACGAGGTAACTTTTGAATGTTCAGCGGCTCAACATACGACATACGACATTCAGATTTTGAATGTTCAGCCGCTGAACATACGACATACGACATTCAAAATTTCATATCTTGTGTTTTTACCAGACAACGAGGTATATTTTGAATGTTCAGCGGCTCAACATACGACATACGACATTCAAATATTGAATGTTCAGCCGCTGAACATACGACATACGACATTCAAAATTTCATATCTTGTGTTTTTACCAGACAACGAGGTATATTTTGAATGTTCAGCAGCTCAACATGCGACATACGACATTCAGATTTTGAATATTCAGCCGCTGAACATACGACATACGACATTCAAAACTTCATATCTTGTGTTTTTACCAGCCAACGAGGTAACTTTTGAATGTTCAGCGGCTCAACATACGACATACGACATTTAGATTTTGAATGTTCAGCCGCTGAACATACGACATACGACATTCAGATTTTGAATGTTCAGCCGCTGAACATACGACATATGACATTCAAAACTTCATATCTTGTGTTTTTACCAGCCAACGAGGTAACTTTTGAATGTTCATCGGCTCAACATACGACATACGACATTCAGACTTTGAATGTTCAGCCGCTGAACATACGACATACGACATTCAGATTTTGATTTTGAATGTTCAGCGGCTCGACATACGACATTCAAAATTGGAATGTTCAGCCGCTGAACATACGACATACGACATTCAGATTTTAAATATTCAGCCGCTGAACATACGACATACGACATTCAAAACTTCATATCTTGTTTTTTTACTAGTCAACGAGGTAACTTTTGAATGTACAGCATCTCAACATACGACATACGACATTCAAAACTTCATATCTTGTGTTTTTACCAGCCAACGAGGTAACTTTTGAATGTTCCGCGGCTCGACATACGACATACGACATTCAAATTTTGAATGTTCAGCCGCTGAACATACGACATACGACATTCAAAATTTCATATCTTGTGTTTTTACCAGCCAACGAGGTAACTTTTGAATGTTCAGCGGCTCAACATACGACATACGACATTCAGATTTTGAATGTTCAGCCGCTGAACATACGACATACGACATTCAAAATTTCATATCTTGTGTTTTACCAGCCAACGAGGTAACTTTTGAATGTTCAGCGGCTCAACATACGACATACGACATTCAAAACTTCATATCTTGTGTTTTTACCAGCCAACGAGGTAACTTTTGAATGTTCATCGGCTCAACATACGACATACGACATTCAGACTTTGAATGTTCAGCCGCTGAACATACGACATACGACATTCAGATTTTGATTTTGAATGTTCAGCGGCTCGACATACGACATTCAAAATTTGAATGTTCAGCCGCTGAACATACGACATACGACATTCAGATTTTGAATATTCAGCCGCTGAACATACGACATACGACATTCAAAACTTCATATCTTGTGTTTTTACCAGTCAACGAGGTAACTTTTGAATGTACAGCATCTCAACATACGACATACGACATTCAAAACTTCATATCTTGTGTTTTTGCCAGCCAACGAGGTAACTTTTGAATGTTCAGCGGCTCGACATACGACATACGACATTCAAATTTTGAATGTTCAGCAGCTGAACATACGACATACGACATTCAAAATTTCATATCTTGTGTTTTTACCAGCCAACGAGGTATATTTTGAATGTTCAGCGGCTCAACATACGACATACGACATTCAGATTTTGAATGTTCAGCCGCTGAACATACGACATACGACATTCAAAATTTCATATCTTGTGTTTTTCCCAGACAACGAGATATATTTTGAATGTTCAGCGGCTCAACATACGACATACGACATTCAAATATTGAATGTTCAGCCGCTGAACATACGACATACGACATTCAAAATTTCATATCTTGTGTTTTTACCAGACAACGAGGTATATTTTGAATGTTCAGCGGCTCAACATACGACATACGACATTCAAATTTTGAATGTTCAGCCGCTGAACATACGACATACGACATTCAAAACTTCATATCTTGTGTTTTTACCAGCCAACGAGGTAACTTTTGAATGTTCAGCGGCTCAACATACGACATACGACATTTAGATTTTGAATGTTCAGCCGCTGAACATACGACATACGACATTCAGATTTTGAATGTTCAGCCGCTGAACATACGACATACGACATTCAAAACTTCATATCTTGTGTTTTTACCAGCCAACGAGGTAACTTTTGAATGTTCATCGGCTCAACATACGACATACGACATTCAGACTTGAATGTTCAGCCGCTGAACATACGACATACGACATTCAGATTTTGATTTTGAATGTTCAGCGGCTCGACATACGACATTCAAAATTGGAATGTTCAGCCGCTGAACATACGACATACGACATTCAGATTTTGAATATTCAGCCGCTGAACATACGACATACGACATTCAAAACTTCATATCTTGTTTTTTTACTAGTCAACGAGGTAACTTTTGAATGTACAGCATCCCAACATACGACATACGACATTCAAAACTTCATATCTTGTGTTTTTACCAGCCAACGAGGTAACTTTTGAATGTTCAGCGGCTCGACATACGACATACGACATTCAAATTTTGAATGTTCAGCCGCTGAACATACGACATACGACATTCAAAATTTCATATCTTGTGTTTTTACCAGCCAACGAGGTAACTTTTGAATGTTCAGCGGCTCAACATACGACATACGACATTCAGATTTTGAATGTTCAGCCGCTGAACATACGACATACGACATTCAAAATTTCATATCTTGTGTTTTTACCAGCCAACGAGGTAACTTTTGAATGTTCAGCGGCTCAACATACGACATACGACATTCAAAACTTCATATCTTGTGTTTTTACCAGCCAACGAGGTAACTTTTGAATGTTCAGCGGCTCGACATACGACATACGACATTCAAATTTTGAATGTTCAGCCGCTGAACATACGACATACGACATGCAAACTTTCATATCTTGTGTTTTTACCAGCCAACGAGGTAACTTTTGAATGTTCAGCGGCTCAACATACGACATACGACATTCAGATTTTGAATGTTCAGCCGCTGAACATACGACATACGACATTCAAAATTTCATATCTTGTGTTTTTACCAGACAACGAGATATATTTTGAATGTTCAGCGGCTCAACATACGACATACGACATTCAAATATTGAATGTTCAGCCGCTGAACATACGACATACGACATTCAAAATTTCATATCTTGTGTTTTTACCAGACAACGAGGTATATTTTGAATGTTCAGCAGCTCAACATGCGACATACGACATTCAGATTTTGAATATTCAGCCGCTGAACATACGACATACGACATTCAAAACTTCATATCTTGTGTTTTTACCAGCCAACGAGGTAACTTTTGAATGTTCAGCGGCTCAACATACGACATACGACATTTAGATTTTGAATGTTCAGCCGCTGAACATACGACATACGACATTCAGATTTTGAATGTTCAGCCCCTGAACATACGACATACGACATTCAAAACTTCATATCTTGTGTTTTTACCAGCCAACGAGGTAACTTTTGAATGTTCATCGGCTCAACATACGACATACGACATTCAGACTTCGAATGTTCAGCCGCTGAACATACGACATACGACATTCAGATTTTGATTTTGAATGTTCAGCGGCTCGACATACGACATTCAAAATTGGAATGTTCAGCCGCTGAACATACGACATACGACATTCAGATTTTGAATATTCAGCCGCTGAACATACGACATACGACATTCAAAACTTCATATCTTGTTTTTTTACTAGTCAACGAGGTAACTTTTGAATGTACAGCATCTCAACATACGACATACGACATTCAAAACTTCATATCTTGTGTTTTTGCCAGCCAACGAGGTAACTTTTGAATGTTCAGCGGCTCGACATACGACATACGACATTCAAATTTTGAATGTTCAGCCGCTGAACATACGACATACGACATTCAAAATTTCATATCTTGTGTTTTTACCAGCCAACGAGGTAACTTTTGAATGTTCAGCGGCTCAACATACGACATACGACATTCAGATTTTGAATGTTCAGCCGCTGAACATACGACATACGACATTCAAAATTTCATATCTTGTGTTTTTACCAGCCAACGAGGTAACTTTTGAATGTTCAGCGGCTCAACATACGACATACGACATTCAAAACTTCATATCTTGTGTTTTTACCAGCCAACGAGGTAACTTTTGAATGTTCAGCGGCTCGACATACGACATACGACATTCAAATATTGAATGTTCAGCGGCTCAACATACGACATGATCAATATATTAATATTCGACATGTTATATCATTCCATAACATATCTTAGATAACTCAAGTATGATTTTATCTCAATTTTATCATGATTTCATATTTGATACATTGTTTATATCAATTTAAACGATTTTGGTAAGATTTTTACGAAAAAGTTCCCGAGAATTTCCTTTTACATAATTATAAGCATATATCATTTCAATATTGATTAAATCTTACGTATACTTTCGGTGTACATGATGTACTTGATTGAGAGATTCTTACCACAGTATTATCATGATGTATTTGAAACTTGCATAACTTTAGCAATACTTTTGAACTTGGACTCTAGTAAGTAATTATGTTCATTTGTCAGGTTTCATTCAAATTATTAATATGTTTAAATTTGATGTGTTTGTTGGATAATGGTTTTATTATGATATTTTGGGCCGTGACTTTTTTATAATTAGGGGATAGTATGTTGTTTTGAGTGGCTATACTGGCGATTAGAACATGAAATTTGGTTTGAACTCGAGACCGATAGGTCGAGAGTTTAAACCAAATTTCATGTTCTAATCGTCAGTATAGCCACGAAAAACAACGTACTATCCCCATTCTAACACGTTTACTATCGCATATATTTAGATACATTGTTTTACATCGCTACAAGTACGCTGTTAAGTACTCTGTGACCTCCGCTAGTTACGTGTCATACTGTGGCGGATTGACCAATCAGAGAGAAGCTTTCAAAGTCGGTCAATTGGCCACGCCCATACTGGCGAGAGTTCGATCTGTATGTTGACGAAGCGGTGTATTTGGATTGTTGTGAAAGTCCTGTTACAGAAGATTTAACGACATATTTGGATTTATGCAGTATGCATAACGACATGGGCGTTTTGACAAAGTCAGAGTTGATGTGTTTCTATAGGCTCAATCGTTATGTGAAAGTTATGTGCACTTGTTCCATTTCATTTCGGATTTTACTTGACCTTAGATGCTTACACACGGACGAAATGAACGTTTCAATCGATAAATGACGGTAAGAATGAAGTTAACGATTTTTGTTAAATTTATTAAGTTAATTCATTCTATTCGATTTCTTCACTTTCGATTCCAATATCACGGGTCATCAATCATAAATGGTGCAGAGTGTTGAATTTCGCTACGAGTCGAACTTGACGCCATATTGTTTTGATTAGAAACGGGGCGGGGCTTAACACGATATGTCATGGTTCTATCGCAGATTAGAAGTCGGTCCGCAACCAATCAAAAAACGCGTTGCAAACGAATCGTGTTAGAATGCTATATAACTGAGACCCACCTGGTATAAATGATTATTTCATTTTAATGAAAAAAATTAAATGGATGTAATTGTTATAACCAAATCACATAGTCTATCATTTTTATCTATGTTTCGTACATTTATTATACCCCCGCAACGAAGTTAGGGGGGGGGGGGGGGGGTATACTGGAATCAGGTTGTCCGTCCGTCCGTCCGTCCGTCCGTCCGTCCGTCCGTCTGTCTGTAGACGCATTTTGTCCGGACAACTCCTCCTAAACCGATGGGCCAATTCCGATTAAACTTCACACAAATATTAATGATCATGTGTAGATGTGCATGCCACTTTATTTTTCTCAAAATTATGGTTGCTACGGCAACTTGTCACTATAAACAGGTTTTCTGATAAGAACCATAACTTTAAGTTTGTCCGGACAACTCCTCCTAAACTAAATGGCCAATTTCAATGAAACTTAACACAAATACAAAGGACCATGTGTAGATATGCATGCCACTTTATTTTTCTCAAAATTATGGTTGCTATGGCAACTGGTCACTATATTACTGGGTTATCTTAGTTAGCCTCTAATTAACAGTTCCAATTCACCATTGACTCGTGCAGATTGCGGGGGTATTAGTCAGCCATCCTGGCGACAGTTCTAGTTGCTGATTTCTCAGGATTCATGGCGTTTTACACTTAAATATTTGTATTCAAGTTCGCGATCGACAACAGGCTAACTGTATCGTCGGTGCCTTTGACAACGTTCTGGCAAAGTATAAAAATTGCTCTTTCAATGGATGTAAATAATTATTGTTCCAAAAATAAAAGTAATAAGCTGTCATAGTAAAATAATTGCCTTTTCATATCTGTATCTGTAACAATCTTTCCGAACATTGTACATGTACACTATTAGATAATCAATTCCTGAATCTACATTATATTGCACACATAACCATTTCCAATTTCCCGGCGTGCGCACATCTGCCGTGACGATCCGAGTCGCACATTTCACGCATCGTGCCGACATCGCGCGCACATCGTGTAATGTTGTGCGATCACAACTTTACATTTTGCCTATCAAAATTGTCATATCACAACCTTTTTATCACACCTTTGGAAAATAAAACAGAAAAATACAAAAAGAAATTACTCGAACAATTCAACAACTTAAGTAAAAGTAAAACAATGGTCGTTGGCTCAAAAATAAATTAGCATTTTTAACAAACGTGGGGCAGGGG
>NW_022981141.1:0-2500 GCF_902652985.1 Pecten maximus
CCCGGGGGGAAAAAAACCCGGGGCCGGGTTTGGCCCGGGGGGGGAAAAACCCCCCAAAAAAAAAAGGGGGGCCCCCAAAATTGAAAAAGGGTTTACCCAAAAACCAGGGGGAAAAAGGAAAAAACCCCTTTTTAAAAAAAAACCCCGGGGGGGAAAAAAAAAAAAAAAACATTTAAAAAATTTTTTCCGGGGGGAAAAAAAAAAAAACCCTTTAAAAAGGTTTTTTTTGACCTTTTTTTTTCCCCCCCAAAAAAAAAAAACCAAAAAAAAAAACAAAAAAGGGGGGAAAAAAAATTCCGGGCTTGGGGGCCCCCCCCCCCAAAAACCCCCGGGGGGGGGGGAAAAAATATTTTAAAAAAAGGGGGTTTTTTTGGGAAAAAAAAGGGGGGGGGAAAAAAAAAAAAAAAAGGGGGGATTTAAAAAAAAGGCCCCCCAAAAAAAAAAACCCCCCTTTTAAAAAATTTTTTGGGGGAAAAAAAGGGGAAAAAAAAAAAACCCAAAAAAAAAAAAGGTTTTTTGGGGGTGGAAAAGGGTTTTTGAAATTTTAAAAACCCCCCAATTTTTTTTTAAAAAAAAAAAAAAAAAATAAAAAATTTTAAAAAAAAGGGGGTTTTTTTTTTTTCCCCCCCCCCCCCTGGGGGGGGGCCCAAAAAAAAATTTTAAAAAAGGGGTTTTTTTGGGAAAAAAAAAGGGGTTTTCCCCAAAAAAAATTTGGGGGCCCAAAAAAAACCCGGGGGGGTTTTTTTTTTTTGGGGAAAAAAAAATAAAAAAACAAAAAACCCCAAAAAAAGGGGGAAAAAAAAAAAAAAAATTTTTTTCCCCCTTTTTTTTTGTTTGGGGGGGAAAAAAAATTAAAAAACCCTTTTCCCCAAAACCCCAAAATTAAAAAAAAAAATTACCCCGGGGGAAAAAAACCCCCCAAAAAAGGGGGGGCCCCGGGGTTGGGGGGCCCCCGGGGGAAAATTTAAAATTTTTTTTTTTTTTTTTTTTTAAAAAAAGGGGCCCCCAAAAAAAGGGGGGGCCCCCCCAAAAAAAAAAAGGGGGAAAATTTTTAAAAAAAAAGGGGAAAAAAATAAAAAACAAAAAAGGGAAAAAAGGGGGAAAAAAAAAAAAAAATTTTTTAAATTTTTGGGGGGTTTTTGGGTTTTTTGGCCTTAAAAAATTTTTTTTTCCTTTTTTCCCCCCCAAAAAAAAAAAAAAAAAGGGGGGGGAAAAAAAAAAACCCCCCCCCCGGGGGTTGGGGGGCCGGGCCCCCAAAAAAAGAAAATTTTTTTTTGGGGGTTATTTAAAAAAAAAGGGGGGGAAAAAAAAAAGGGGGGCCCCCAAAAAAAAAGGGGGAAAAATAAAGGGGGGGGAAAAAAAAAAAACCCCCCCTTTTTAAAAAGGGGTTTTTTTGGGGGGAAAAGGGAAAGGGAAAGAAAAAATTAAATTCTTCCCCTTTTTTGGGGGGGGTTTTGGGGAAAATTAAAATTTCCTTTTTCCCTTTTTTTAAAAAAAAAAAAAAAAAACGGAAAAGGGGGGGAAAAGGGCCCCGGGTTCCCCCCCGGGGGGGGGCCCCCATGAAAATTTTTAAAAGGGGGCCCCTTTTTTTTAAAAAAAAACCGTTTTCCCCAAAAACCGGGGGGGAAAAAACCCCCCCAAAAAAAACAAAAAAATTTTTTTAAAAAAAAAAAAAAAAAAAAAAAAAAAAAAGGGAAAAAAAAAAACCTTTTTGGGGTTTTTTTAAAAATTTTTGGAATTTAACCTTTTTTTAAAAAAAAAAAAAAATTTTTTAACCCCAAAAAAAAAAAAAAAAATTCCGGGGGGGGGGGGGGAAAAAAGGGGGGGGGGGGGAAAAAAAAGAAAGGAGTTTTTTTTGGGGGGGGCCCCTTTTTACCCAAATAGGGAAAAATTTTGGGGGGGAAAAAAAGGGGGTTTTTTTTAAAACAAAGGGGGGGAAAAGGGGAAAAAAAAAAAAAAATTTTTAAAAATTTTTTTTTGGGGGGGGAAAGGGGGAAAAAAAAAAAAAAAAAAAATTTCCTTTTAACCCCCCGGGGGGGGGAAAAATTTTTAAAAAAAAAAAAAACCCCCCCGGAAAAAAAAACCCCCCCCCCCCCCTGGAAAAGGAAAATTGGGGGAAAGGAAAAGGGGGTTGGGGGGGCCCCCCCCCAAAAAAGTTTAAAATTTTTTGGGGAAAATTTTTAAAATTTTTTTCCCCCAAAAGGGGGTTTAAACCCCCAAAAAATAAAAAGGGTTTTTTTGGGGGGGGGGGAAAAAAAAAAAAAAATTTTTGGGGGGGGGGTTTTTGGGGGGAAAAAAAAAAAAAACCTTTTTTCCCCCTAAAAAAAGGGGGGGGAAAAAAAACCTTTGGAAAAGGAAATTTAAACCCCCAAAACCCCCAAAACCCCCCTTAAAAAAAAACCTTTTTAAAAAAAAACCTTGGGGGAAAAAAACCCCCCCCGGGTTCCCCCCCCGGGGGCCCCCTTTTTTTTAAAAAAATTTTTTTAAAAAAAAAAAAATT
>NW_022981141.1:7500-10636 GCF_902652985.1 Pecten maximus
TTAAAGGAAAATTTTCATTAATGGAAAACAATTAATTCAACAAATATGAGTTGTCAAAAATTTATATCTCAATAATTAAGGAAAATCTATGTTGAAGAAAAACTTATCTGAATAAAAGGAAAGAAAATATTCATTAATAGAAAAAAATTAAATTAATTAAACAAATATGAGTTGTCAAAAATTATATCTCAATAATTAAGAAAAATATATAAAGAAAAATTTATCTGAAATAAAAAAAAAGAAAGAAAAAAATTATTGATAGAAAACAATTGATTTAATTATTTTAACAAATGAGTTTTCAAAAATTCATATCTCAATTAAACAAAATGAATGTTTAAAGGTTAAGTAAAAATTTATCAGAAATTAAAGAAAAATAAAACAAAAAGAAACCAGAGAAAATATTCATTAATAGAAAACAATTGAATTAATTAAACAAATATGAGTTGTCAAAAATTTATATCTCAAGAATTAAGGAAAATCAATGTTTAAGAAAAATTGAGCCGAAATTTAAAAATAAAATAAAATAAAATATTCTTCAGTAGAAAACAGTTGAATTAAAAGAAAATTTTCATTAATAGAAAACAATTCAACAAATATGAGTTGTCAAAAATTTGTATCTCAATAATTAAGGAAAATCTATGTTGAAGAAAAGTTGATCTGAAAAAAAAGGAAAGAAAATATTCATTAATAGAAAACAATTGAATTAATCAATTTTAACAAATATGAGTTTTCAAAAATTTATATCAAGAATTAAACAAAATGAATGTTTAATGGTTAAGTAAAAATTTATCTGAAATTAAAGAAAAATCAAATAAAAACAAAGAATTAAGAGAAAATATTCATTAAAAAAACAATTGAATTAATTAAACAAATATGAGTTGTCATAAATTTATATCTCAATAATTAAGAAAAATCTATGTTGAAGAAAAATTTATCTGAAATAAAGGAGAAAATATTCATTAATAGAAAAACAATTGAACCAATTTAACAAATATGAGTTTTCTAAAGTTTATATCTCAAGAATTAAGGAAAATCAATGCTTAAGAAAAATTAAGCTGAAATAAAAAAAAAGAACAGAAAATGTTCTTCAGTGGAAAACAATTGATTTAATTAATTTAACAAATATGAGTTTTCAAAAATTTATCTCAATTAAACAAAATGAATGTTTAAAGGTTAAGAAATTTTTTTATCTGAAATTAAAGAAAAATAAAACAAAAACAAAGAATTCAGAGGAAATATTCATTAATAGAAAACAATTGAATTAATTAAACAAATATGAGTTGTCAAAAATTTATATCTCTAGAATTAAGAAAAATATATGAAGAAAAATTTATCTGAAATGAAAAACAGAAAGAAAATATTGATGAATAGAAAACAATTGATTTAATTAATTCAACAAATATGAGTTGTCAAAAATTGATATCTCTAGAATCAAGGAAAATCAATGTTTAAGAAAAAATGAATTATAGAAAACAATTGACTTAATTAACAGATATGAGTTTTCAAAAATTTACATCAAGAAAAACCCAATGTAAAATATATTAGTGATAGAATTATCTGAAGTCAGAATTAAAAAAACTACAAAAAATTATTCCTAAGATTTTTTTAATTAATGATTTTGAGTTCAACAAAACAAAATTTAAAATTTAAAGAATTAAAAATTCAAAACAATATAATTTAATGAATTTATTTAACAATGATCTAAGGATTCAAGAAAAAAAGAAAAAAAACAAGAAACATCTTTATAAAAGATAAATGGAATAGTTTTAATGCGTGATGTTATAATGCATTTGAAATAAATTAACAAACTAACGCGTTTCAGCGTTTCAGTTTGAATCATATTTAGTAATGATAAGACTGCATTTGAATCAGGAATATAATTTTATTAATGTGTCATTTGAAAAGATGCATCCACTTGTTCAGCTTGCATTCAATCTTAACGTGGTTTCGTTTTTAACTGCATATCTGCATTAATTGCTACATCGACCGATCACATCCTTCATCTTGACCAGTAACGCCACCTGTCACGTCATATCCGGGGCAAAAAGAATATTATATGGCTATGTCGAAAAACAATTGAGGGAAGACTAATTGTAAAGTTATAAGTGAAACAACAAGAATTCCACGGAAGTGGAGGTGTCGCCTGTGTATGCGAATAATTAAAGGGTCATAACTCTTTAAAATAAAACATTCACGTTATTTGTATACAGGATCCCTCCTAGACCAATAATAAAACATTAGAGTTCTTACTATACAGGACCCCTCCTCCCACCAGTATTAAAACATTAAAGTTCTTACTATACAGGATCCCCCTTGACCAATGATAAAACATTCAAACATTCAAGTTCTTAGTATACATGACCCCCCTCCTACCAGTAGTAAAACATTAAAGTTCTTACTATACAGGACCCCACTCCCCCCCCCCCCCCCCCCCCCCCCACACACACACCAATAATAAAACATTCAAGTCCTTAGTATACAGGATCCCTCCTAGACCAATAATAAAACATTAAAGTTCTTACTATACAGGACCCCTCCTCCCACCAGTATTAAAACATTAAAGTTCTTACTATACAGGATCCCCCTAGACCAATGATAAAACATTCAAGTTCTTAGTATACATGACCCCCCTCCTACCAGTAGTAAAACATTAAAGTTCTTACTATACAGGACCCCACTCCCCCCCCCCCCCCCCCACACACACACACCAATAATAAAACATTCAAGTCCTTAGTATACAGGATCCCTCCTAGACCAATAATAAAACATTAAAGTTCTTACTATACAGGACCCCTCCTCCCACCAGTATTAAAACATTAAAGTTCTTACTATACAGGATCCCCCTAGACCAATGATAAAACATTCAAGTTCTTAGTATACATGACCCCTTCGCCCCTCCCGCCAGTAGTAAAACATTGAAGTTCTTACTATACAGGACCCACCCCCACCAGTGATAAAGCATTCAAGCTCTTAGTATACAGGAACCCTCCTCTCACCAATAATAAAACATTCACGTTATTTGTATACAGGATCCCTCCTAGACCAATAATAAAACATTAGAGTTCTTACTATACAGGACCCCACTCCCCCCCCCCCCCCCCCCACACACACACACCAATAAACATTCAAGTCCTTC
>NW_022981142.1:0-10670 GCF_902652985.1 Pecten maximus
TATCGTTAGACATCAGTTACATAGTAGTATTTTATTATATCGTTAGACATCAGTTACATTAGTAGTATTTTATTATATCGTTAGACATCAGTTACATAGTAGTATTTTATTATATCGTTAGACATCAGTTACATTGTAGTATTTTATTATATCGTTAGACATCAGTTACATAGTAGTATTTTATTATATCGTTAGACATCAGTTACATAGTAGTATTTTATTATATCGTTAGACATCAGTTACATTGTAGTATTTTATTATATCGTTAGACATCAGTTACATAGTAGTATTTTATTATATCGTTAGACATCAGTTACATTGTAGTATTTTATTATATCGTTAGACATCAGTTACATAGTAGTATTTTATTATATCGTTAGACATCAGTTACATAGTAGTATTTTATTATATCGTTAGACATCAGTTACATAGTAGTATTTTATTATATCGTTAGACATCAGTTACATTGTAGTATTTTATTATATCGTTAGACATCAGTTACATAGTAGTATTTTATTATATCGTTAGACATCAGTTACATAGTAGTATTTTATTATATCGTTAGACATCAGTTACATAGTAGTATTTTATTATATCGTTAGACATCAGTTACATTGTAGTATTTTATTATATCGTTAGACATCAGTTACATAGTAGTATTTTATTATATCGTTAGACATCAGTTACATAGTAGTATTTTATTATATCGTTAGACATCAGTTACATAGTAGTATTTTATTATATCGTTAGACATCAGTTACATAGTAGTATTTTATTATATCGTTAGACATCAGTTACATTGTAGTATTTTATTATATCGTTAGACATCAGTTACATAGTAGTATTTTATTATATCGTTAGACATCAGTTACATTGTAGTATTTTATTATATCGTTAGACATCAGTTACATAGTAGTATTTTATTATATCGTTAGACATCAGTTACATAGTAGTATTTTATTATATCGTTAGACATCAGTTACATAGTAGTATTTTATTATATCGTTAGACATCAGTTACATAGTAGTATTTTATTATATCGTTAGACATCAGTTACATTGTAGTATTTTATTATATCGTTAGACATCAGTTACATTGTAGTATTTTATTATATCGTTAGACATCAGTTACATTGTAGTATTTTATTATATCGTTAGACATCAGTTACATTGTAGTATTTTATTATATCGTTAGACATCAGTTACATAGTAGTATTTTATTATATCGTTAGACATCAGTTACATAGTAGTATTTTATTATATCGTTAGACATCAGTTACATAGTAGTATTTTATTATATCGTTAGACATCAGTTACATAGTAGTATTTTATTATATCGTTAGACATCAGTTACATTGTAGTATTTTATTATATCGTTAGACATCAGTTACATAGTAGTATTTTATTATATCGTTAGACATCAGTTACATAGTAGTATTTTATTATATCGTTAGACATCAGTTACATAGTAGTATTTTATTATATCGTTAGACATCAGTTACATAGTAGTATTTTATTATATCGTTAGACATCAGTTACATAGTAGTATTTTATTATATTGTTAGACATCAGTTACATTGTAGTATTTTATTATATCGTTAGACATCAGTTACATAGTAGTATTTTATTATATCGTTAGACATCAGTTACATAGTAGTATTTTATTATATCGTTAGACATCAGTTACATAGTAGTATTTTATTATATCGTTAGACATCAGTTACATTAGTAGTATTTTATTATATCGTTAGACATCAGTTACATAGTAGTATTTTATTATATCGTTAGACATCAGTTACATTAGTAGTATTTTATTATATCGTTAGACATCAGTTACATTGTAGTATTTTATTATATCGTTAGACATCAGTTACATTGTAGTATTTTATTATATCGTTAGACATCAGTTACATAGTAGTATTTTATTATATCGTTAGACATCAGTTACATAGTAGTATTTTATTATATCGTTAGACATCAGTTACATTGTAGTATTTTATTATATCGTTAGACATCAGTTACATAGTAGTATTTTATTATATCGTTAGACATCAGTTACATAGTAGTATTTTATTATATCGTTAGACATCAGTTACATTGTAGTATTTTATTATATCGTTAGACATCAGTTACATTGTAGTATTTTATTATATCGTTAGACATCAGTTACATAGTAGTATTTTATTATATCGTTAGACATCAGTTACATTATAGTATTTTATTATATCGTTAGACATCAGTTACATAGTAGTATTTTATTATATCGTTAGACATCAGTTACATAGTAGTATTTTATTATATCGTTAGACATCAGTTACATAGTAGTATTTTATTATATCGTTAGACATCAGTTACATTGTAGTATTTTATTATATCGTTAGACATCAGTTACATTGTAGTATTTTATTATATCGTTAGACATCAGTTACATAGTAGTATTTTATTATATCGTTAGACATCAGTTACATAGTAGTATTTTATTATATCGTTAGACATCAGTTACATTGTAGTATTTTATTATATCGTTAGACATCAGTTACATAGTAGTATTTTATTATATCGTTAGACATCAGTTACATTGTAGTATTTTATTATATCGTTAGACATCAGTTACATTGTAGTATTTTATTATATCGTTAGACATCAGTTACATTGTAGTATTTTATTATATCGTTAGACATCAGTTACATTGTAGTATTTTATTATATCGTTAGACATCAGTTACATTAGTAGTATTTTATTATATCGTTAGACATCAGTTACATTAGTAGTATTTTATTATATCGTTAGACATCAGTTACATTGTAGTATTTTATTATATCGTTAGACATCAGTTACATAGTAGTATTTTATTATATCGTTAGACATCAGTTACATTGTAGTATTTTATTATATCGTTAGACATCAGTTACATTATAGTATTTTATTATATCGTTAGACATCAGTTACATTGTAGTATTTTATTATATCGTTAGACATCAGTTACATTAGTAGTATTTTATTATATCGTTAGACATCAGTTACATTAGTAGTATTTTATTATATCGTTAGACATCAGTTACATTGTAGTATTTTATTATATCGTTAGACATCAGTTACATAGTAGTATTTTATTATATCGTTAGACATCAGTTACATTAGTAGTATTTTATTATATCGTTAGACATCAGTTACATAGTAGTATTTTATTATATCGTTAGACATCAGTTACATTGTAGTATTTTATTATATCGTTAGACATCAGTTACATAGTAGTATTTTATTATATCGTTAGACATCAGTTACATAGTAGTATTTTATTATATCGTTAGACATCAGTTACATAGTAGTATTTTATTATATCGTTAGACATCAGTTACATAGTAGTATTTTATTATATCGTTAGACATCAGTTACATAGTAGTATTTTATTATATCGTTAGACATCAGTTACATAGTAGTATTTTATTATATCGTTAGACATCAGTTACATTGTAGTATTTTATTATATCGTTAGACATCAGTTACATATGTAGTATTTTATTATATCGTTAGACATCAGTTACATTAGTAGTATTTTATTATATCGTTAGACATCAGTTACATAGTAGTATTTTATTATATCGTTAGACATCAGTTACATAGTAGTATTTTATTATATCGTTAGACATCAGTTACATTGTAGTATTTTATTATATCGTTAGACATCAGTTACATAGTAGTATTTTATTATATCGTTAGACATCAGTTACATAGTAGTATTTTATTATATCGTTAGACATCAGTTACATAGTAGTATTTTATTATATCGTTAGACATCAGTTACATAGTAGTATTTTATTATATCGTTAGACATCAGTTACATAGTAGTATTTTATTATATTGTTAGACATCAGTTACATTGTAGTATTTTATTATATCGTTAGACATCAGTTACATTAGTAGTATTTTATTATATCGTTAGACATCAGTTACATTAGTAGTATTTTATTATATCGTTAGACATCAGTTACATAGTAGTATTTTATTATATCGTTAGACATCAGTTACATTAGTAGTATTTTATTATATCGTTAGACATCAGTTACATAGTAGTATTTTATTATATCGTTAGACATCAGTTACATCGTAGTATTTTATTATTCGTTAGACATCAGTTACATTGTAGTATTTTATTATATCGTTAGACATCAGTTACATAGTAGTATTTTATTATATCGTTAGACATCAGTTACATAGTAGTATTTTATTATATCGTTAGACATCAGTTACATTGTAGTATTTTATTATATCGTTAGACATCAGTTACATTGTAGTATTTTATTATATCGTTAGACATCAGTTACATTGTAGTATTTTATTATATCGTTAGACATCAGTTACATTGTAGTATTTTATTATATCGTTAGACATCAGTTACATAGTAGTATTTTATTATATCGTTAGACATCAGTTACATAGTAGTATTTTATTATATCGTTAGACATCAGTTACATAGTAGTATTTTATTATATCGTTAGACATCAGTTACATAGTAGTATTTTATTATATCGTTAGACATCAGTTACATAGTAGTATTTTATTATATCGTTAGACATCAGTTACATAGTAGTATTTTATTATATCGTTAGACATCAGTTACATAGTAGTATTTTATTATATCGTTAGACATCAGTTACATAGTAGTATTTTATTATATCGTTAGACATCAGTTACATTGTAGTATTTTATTATATCGTTAGACATCAGTTACATTGTAGTATTTTATTATATCGTTAGACATCAGTTACATAGTAGTATTTTATTATATCGTTAGACATCAGTTACATTGTAGTATTTTATTATATCGTTAGACATCAGTTACATTGTAGTATTTTATTATATCGTTAGACATCAGTTACATAGTAGTATTTTATTATATCGTTAGACATCAGTTACATTGTAGTATTTTATTATATCGTTAGACATCAGTTACATTGTAGTATTTTATTATATCGTTAGACATCAGTTACATTGTAGTATTTTATTATATCGTTAGACATCAGTTACATAGTAGTATTTTATTATATCGTTAGACATCAGTTACATAGTAGTATTTTATTATATCGTTAGACATCAGTTACATTGTAGTATTTTATTATATCGTTAGACATCAGTTACATAGTAGTATTTTATTATATCGTTAGACATCAGTTACATTGTAGTATTTTATTATATCGTTAGACATCAGTTACATTGTAGTATTTTATTATATCGTTAGACATCAGTTACATAGTAGTATTTTATTATATCGTTAGACATCAGTTACATTGTAGTATTTTATTATATCGTTAGACATCAGTTACATAGTAGTATTTTATTATATCGTTAGACATCAGTTACATTGTAGTATTTTATTATATCGTTAGACATCAGTTACATTGTAGTATTTTATTATATCGTTAGACATCAGTTACATAGTAGTATTTTATTATATCGTTAGACATCAGTTACATAGTAGTATTTTATTATATCGTTAGACATCAGTTACATAGTAGTATTTTATTATATCGTTAGACATCAGTTACATTGTAGTATTTTATTATATCGTTAGACATCAGTTACATTGTAGTATTTTATTATATCGTTAGACATCAGTTACATAGTAGTATTTTATTATATCGTTAGACATCAGTTACATAGTAGTATTTTATTATATCGTTAGACATCAGTTACATAGTAGTATTTTATTATATCGTTAGACATCAGTTACATAGTAGTATTTTATTATATCGTTAGACATCAGTTACACTTCTATTCCATGATATCGTTAGACATCAGTTACATAGTAGTATTTTATTATATCGTTAGACATCAGTTACATTGTAGTATTTTATTATATCGTTAGACATCAGTTACATTAGTAGTATTTTATTATATCGTTAGACATCAGTTACATAGTAGTATTTTATTATATCGTTAGACATCAGTTACATAGTAGTATTTTATTATATCGTTAGACATCAGTTACATAGTAGTATTTTATTATATCGTTAGACATCAGTTACATAGTAGTATTTTATTATATCGTTAGACATCAGTTACATAGTAGTATTTTATTATATCGTTAGACATCAGTTACATAGTAGTATTTTATTATATCGTTAGACATCAGTTACATTAGTAGTATTTTATTATATCGTTAGACATCAGTTACATTGTAGTATTTTATTATATCGTTAGACATCAGTTACATTGTAGTATTTTATTATATCGTTAGACATCAGTTACATAGTAGTATTTTATTATATCGTTAGACATCAGTTACATAGTAGTATTTTATTATATCGTTAGACATCAGTTACATTGTAGTATTTTATTATATCGTTAGACATCAGTTACATAGTAGTATTTTATTATATTGTTAGACATCAGTTACATAGTAGTATTTTATTATATCGTTAGACATCAGTTACATAGTAGTATTTTATTATATCGTTAGACATCAGTTACATAGTAGTATTTTATTATATCGTTAGACATCAGTTACATAGTAGTATTTTATTATATCGTTAGACATCAGTTACATTGTAGTATTTTATTATATCGTTAGACATCAGTTACATAGTAGTATTTTATTATATCGTTAGACATCAGTTACATAGTAGTATTTTATTATATCGTTAGACATCAGTTACATAGTAGTATTTTATTATATCGTTAGACATCAGTTACATAGTAGTATTTTATTATATCGTTAGACATCAGTTACATTAGTAGTATTTTATTATATCGTTAGACATCAGTTACATTAGTAGTATTTTATTATATCGTTAGACATCAGTTACATAGTAGTATTTTATTATATCGTTAGACATCAGTTACATAGTAGTATTTTATTATATCGTTAGACATCAGTTACATTAGTAGTATTTTATTATATCGTTAGACATCAGTTACATTAGTAGTATTTTATTATATCGTTAGACATCAGTTACATAGTAGTATTTTATTATATCGTTAGACATCAGTTACATAGTAGTATTTTATTATATCGTTAGACATCAGTTACATAGTAGTATTTTATTATATCGTTAGACATCAGTTACATTGTAGTATTTTATTATATCGTTAGACATCAGTTACATTGTAGTATTTTATTATATCGTTAGACATCAGTTACATAGTAGTATTTTATTATATCGTTAGACATCAGTTACATTGTAGTATTTTATTATATCGTTAGACATCAGTTACATTGTAGTATTTTATTATATCGTTAGACATCAGTTACATTGTAGTATTTTATTATATCGTTAGACATCAGTTACATAGTAGTATTTTATTATATCGTTAGACATCAGTTACATAGTAGTATTTTATTATATCGTTAGACATCAGTTACACTTCTATTCCATGATATCGTTAGACATCAGTTACATAGTAGTATTTTATTATATCGTTAGACATCAGTTACATTGTAGTATTTTATTATATCGTTAGACATCAGTTACATAGTAGTATTTTATTATATCGTTAGACATCAGTTACATAGTAGTATTTTATTATATCGTTAGACATCAGTTACATTGTAGTATATTTTATTATATCGTTAGACATCAGTTACATTGTAGTATTTTATTATATCGTTAGACATCAGTTACATTGTAGTATTTTATTATATCGTTAGACATCAGTTACATAGTAGTATTTTATTATATCGTTAGACATCAGTTACATAGTAGTATTTTATTATATCGTTAGACATCAGTTACATAGTAGTATTTTATTATATCGTTAGACATCAGTTACATAGTAGTATTTTATTATATCGTTAGACATCAGTTACATTGTAGTATTTTATTATATCGTTAGACATCAGTTACATAGTAGTATTTTATTATATCGTTAGACATCAGTTACATAGTAGTATTTTATTATATCGTTAGACATCAGTTACATTGTAGTATTTTATTATATCGTTAGACATCAGTTACATAGTAGTATTTTATTATATCGTTAGACATCAGTTACATTGTAGTATTTTATTATATCGTTAGACATCAGTTACATAGTAGTATTTTATTATATCGTTAGACATCAGTTACATTAGTAGTATTTTATTATATCGTTAGACATCAGTTACATAGTAGTATTTTATTATATCGTTAGACATCAGTTACATAGTAGTATTTTATTATATCGTTAGACATCAGTTACATAGTAGTATTTTATTATATCGTTAGACATCAGTTACATAGTAGTATTTTATTATATCGTTAGACATCAGTTACATTGTAGTATTTTATTATATCGTTAGACATCAGTTACATTGTAGTATTTTATTATATCGTTAGACATCAGTTACATAGTAGTATTTTATTATATCGTTAGACATCAGTTACATTGTAGTATTTTATTATATCGTTAGACATCAGTTACATAGTAGTATTTTATTATATCGTTAGACATCAGTTACATTGTAGTATTTTATTATATCGTTAGACATCAGTTACATAGTAGTATTTTATTATATCGTTAGACATCAGTTACATAGTAGTATTTTATTATATCGTTAGACATCAGTTACATTGTAGTATTTTATTATATCGTTAGACATCAGTTACATAGTAGTATTTTATTATATCGTTAGACATCAGTTACATAGTAGTATTTTATTATATCGTTAGACATCAGTTACATAGTAGTATTTTATTATATCGTTAGACATCAGTTACATAGTAGTATTTTATTATATCGTTAGACATCAGTTACATAGTAGTATTTTATTATATCGTTAGACATCAGTTACATTGTAGTATTTTATTATATCGTTAGACATCAGTTACATAGTAGTATTTTATTATATCGTTAGACATCAGTTACATAGTAGTATTTTATTATATCGTTAGACATCAGTTACATTGTAGTATTTTATTATATCGTTAGACATCAGTTACATAGTAGTATTTTATTATATCGTTAGACATCAGTTACATAGTAGTATTTTATTATATCGTTAGACATCAGTTACATTATAGTATTTTATTATATCGTTAGACATCAGTTACATTGTAGTATTTATTATATCGTTAGACATCAGTTAGACATCAGTTACATAGTAGTATTTTATATCGTTAGACATCAGTTACATTGTAGTATTTTATTATATCGTTAGACATCAGTTACATTGTAGTATTTTATTATATCGTTAGACATCAGTTACATTGTAGTATTTTATTATATCGTTAGACATCAGTTACATAGTAGTATTTTATTATATCGTTAGACATCAGTTACATTGTAGTATTTTATTATATCGTTAGACATCAGTTACATAGTAGTATTTATTATATCGTTAGACATCAGTTACATAGTAGTATTTTATTATATCGTTAGACATCAGTTACATAGTAGTATTTTATATATCGTTAGACATCAGTTACATAGTAGTATTTATTATATCGTTAGACATCAGTTACATAGTAGTATTTTATTATATCGTTAGACATCAGTTACATAGTAGTATTTTATTATATCGTTAGACATCAGTTACATAGTAGTATTTTATTATATCGTTAGACATCAGTTACATAGTAGTATTTTATTATATCGTTAGACATCAGTTACATAGTAGTATTTTATTATATCGTTAGACATCAGTTACATAGTAGTATTTTATTATATCGTTAGACATCAGTTACATTGTAGTATTTTATTATATCGTTAGACATCAGTTACATTGTAGTATTTTATTATATCGTTAGACATCAGTTACATTGTAGTATTTTATTATATCGTTAGACATCAGTTACATAGTAGTATTTTATTATATCGTTAGACATCAGTTACATTAGTAGTATTTTATTATATCGTTAGACATCAGTTACATAGTAGTATTTTATTATATCGTTAGACATCAGTTACATAGTAGTATTTTATTATATCGTTAGACATCAGTTACATTGTAGTATTTTATTATATCGTTAGACATCAGTTACATTGTAGTATTTTATTATATCGTTAGACATCAGTTACATAGTAGT
Source organism: Pecten maximus (assembly GCF_902652985.1). Taxonomy (NCBI): domain Eukaryota; kingdom Metazoa; phylum Mollusca; class Bivalvia; order Pectinida; family Pectinidae; genus Pecten; species Pecten maximus. The sequence goes on from NW_022981142.1 coordinate 10,004, forward strand.
ATTTTATTATATCGTTAGACATCAGTTACATAGTAGTATTTTATTATATCGTTAGACATCAGTTACATAGTAGTATTTTATTATATCGTTAGACATCAGTTACATAGTAGTATTTTATTATATCGTTAGACATCAGTTACATAGTAGTATTTTATTATATCGTTAGACATCAGTTACATTGTAGTATTTTATTATATCGTTAGACATCAGTTACATTGTAGTATTTTATTATATCGTTAGACATCAGTTACATTGTAGTATTTTATTATATCGTTAGACATCAGTTACATTGGTAGTATTTTATTATATCGTTAGACATCAGTTACATTGTAGTATTTTATTATATCGTTAGACATCAGTTACATTGTAGTATTTTATTATATCGTTAGACATCAGTTACATAGTAGTATTTTATTATATCGTTAGACATCAGTTACATAGTAGTATTTTATTATATCGTTAGACATCAGTTACATAGTAGTATTTTATTATATCGTTAGACATCAGTTACATAGTAGTATTTTATTATATCGTTAGACATCAGTTACATAGTAGTATTTTATTATATCGTTAGACATTAGTTACATAGTAGTATTTTATTATATCGTTAGACATCAGTTACATTGTAGTATTTTATTATATCGTTAGACATCAGTTACATAGTATA
>NW_022981143.1:0-10601 GCF_902652985.1 Pecten maximus
CGGGAACATCCTTGGGGGGGAGGGACAGATTATGCATAAGTGATGACTCTGACCCCAAGGCGTGGCCCATCGGGGAATAGAGATAATTCCTTTAAATCGCTACTAGTCATAAAATTATTAATGCAAGTTATGTTGTAAACTTAAAAGTCTGGACTTCATTATTTCTTTAAAGCAGTTGGGATCCCCACACTATAACCATATACATAGCATTGTTGGGAGTTTGATAACAAATTTAAATGCAGTCAGAGTTTGCTAAGCTGAATATGGAGAGATTTACAGACCCGTTGTACGTTCGCAGTTCCGATTTAAGCGTAGCGTTTCCGTAGCACTCCCGTACCATTTCCGTAGCATTACCGTATCACCTCCTACCATTTCCGTATCACTTCCGTAGCATTACCGTAGCATTTCCGTATCACTTCCGTAGCATTAAACCGTACCATTTCCGTACCATTTCCGTAGCGTTTGCGTCCACTTACCGTAGCATTTTGCGTTTACCTATTTTCACTCGCGCTGACCGTCTCATAACCGTTCGGTAGAAAATTTTGCGGAGTGTACTTTTTAAACGAACATTACTGTTCGGTTATTGCCATCAAGAACTGGACTGAGAAATATGACCATATTTGGTAGCCACATTCACCATAACTACGCCATCTACTGTCTGTTTCAATGAAATATGGCTGCCCCCCATTGCCTTACGCTTCAAATAATTTACTGGCAAAAACATCTTCGTTTTATGTAGTAGTTTTTAACCGAAAATGTTGAAATGTATTTAGTAATGTTTTCAAGATGCATACGATTTGAGAAATACATAACGCTAGCGAAATGTGAAGACTAAATGAACCTGAACTTTGCGAATACTCCAGGTCAATATATTTATGTAAACAAATATTGCGCAGGCACATTGTCTCTGATGTTTAGAAAGTTTTGCTCTTCCGTGTTCATTCCAAAACGGCTGACATTATAGCATAGGTCTGCAAATATGTCCGCGATTTACTTAAATTGTAATATATATTCTAGAATGTTACATCATTATCAACTAGATGAGTATTTCTATAATTTAGAGAAAAAAATATATCAATAACGGCATACGAGACGATACATTGTATCATACTATTAGGTACAAGACGATACATTGTATCATACATAGGTTACTGTACATGTTGCGAGAAATGTAGATACTAGGTCATGGTGACTGGTCATAGCGTTAACATTGTCATCGATTTCATCGATTTCCATATTCCTTTTCCTTTGACGAAACGACCAATAAATCAAATGCAATGATAATATCTTGTTGCCATGTGCACGGGATTGGTTGTTGTAGGCGATACTTGGAACGTATTTACTGTTGTAAGGGAGGTAACTGCAAGATTACGGAAATCAAACGTTAACCATTTGATTGGTCGATTCTTCCAAGACTTTCGCAATGGGTTTACAATTGAAGTGACAGATAACTACGGCAATATTCAGATGATATCACCAAATAATATTTTAAGATACTGTGGTCGGCAGTTGTCCTGTTTAAAATGAACATTGTATAGCTTGTTTTTTATTTCGGCAAAGTCGAGAATATTACTGAAACGACCACAGTGAAGCAGACTTGGAAATACCGAACGAAGAAAAATGGGGCTTAATTATTTTATAAATTGGCATTATTTTCAGAGAATTGACCCACATATATGTTTTTCAATGCCTAATTGTATCATAGTTAAATATTAGAGGTTTACAATTTTAAATTAATTTTTCATTTGCGAATCGCGGCCCGATTGTCGTTAGAGTTGAATTACCGAAATGGCCGATAGTGGACCCAAATCGATATTTTAACGAGAGAATGGACCCAATATAGGATCTATTAATCTTGGTGTGTGTATAGAGACCATATGCATTTTTTTCCCTTTACCTGGAATTATTTTGAAAGAATTTGCAAATACCGAATTCACGATCAATTTTCGATTGTGACGAACCTACTGAGACGGTGTTAATCAATCTGATTGAAATACCGCTGTTACTATGTACATATTGTTACGTTTACTATGCAATACGCCTACGTATTTTTTTTCAAAGACGGAAAAACGAATCCGATTATCTAAAAACAATGCAAAGACTTGTGATATTCACTTAATTTGATATTCAGTCACCATTAATTGTTATTTGTAGTTTTATAAATTCTGAAATTTGTGTGATCATTCTCTATATTATATTGCTGTGATATTTTTCAAACAAATTCATTTTGATAATTTGTTAATTTAGAACGTTCATCAAGTCTGATCAAGACTTGAAATTCTCGCTAACAACCATACTTCAATACAGTAATCAATGATTGATAATTGGAAATTGAAGTCAAGCAATGAGTTAATATTACCTAAATAATTTTTCAATATACAACACATGTTCAGATGACTATTTGTGCCATGCTGTTCCAAGATTTCAGTTATAATTCTAAAATTGAATTAGTATGTAAATATATGTTATACTGTCATATCCACAAAGCGAGTGTATCTACTGTACTCAGGCATGCATAGATAGCGGTTCATATCGCACTGCTTACATCTAGTGCTTACTTGGTGAACTATAAATCAATAACCAAATGGTTCATCATATTTCTATATATGACTTCACAAATTATGCGGTGTCTGCAATCTGAATGAAGTGAATAAACGATGTATAAAATTAGTTTTATAAATATTCAAGTCATAGATCATTCTTTTTTTAAAATACTGATTTCAGTCCATTTTGGTAATTCAACTATAACGGCAATTAAATACTTCTCGGTTTTTTTTTAAGCCGAAAACGGAATCTGGATATCTAAAACAAATGCAAAAATACTTGTGATATTCACATAATTTGATATCATCAGGCCGTTAATTGTTATTTGTAGTTTTATAACTTTTGATATATTGTGATTGATTCTCTATATAATATTGCTGTGGAACTTGTGTTATTTTTTCAAAACAATTCATTTTAATAATTTGTTCATTTAAAATTTTTCATCAAGTCCATGATCAAGACTTGAATTCTCACTACAAACACCATACTTCAAACACGGAGTAATCAATGAAATTGATAACTGAAAATACAACAATCTTCAAATGACATTTGTGCCATGCTGTTACAAGATTTCGTTATAATTCTAAAATTGATTAGTATGTAAGTTATATGTTATCCTGTCAATATCCACAAAAGCGATGTAGTTTACTGTACTCAAAGTCATGCCATAATAGCGGTACATATACTTACTGCTTACATCTAGTGCTTACTTGTGTTACTATAATCTATAACAAAATGGTTCTATATTTCTATATATGACTTCATCACAAATTATTTGTGTCTGAAGATCTGAATAGTGAATAACGATGTATTACATTATTTTGAATATTCAAATATTCATCTAATCATTCTCTTAAAAATATTGATTTCAAGTCCATTTTGGTAATTTAACTATGACGGCAATCAGGCCTAGAATGGCGAATAACCCCTAATATTTTACATATGATTAATTTTGACATTGGAGAACATATAATTGTGTCCATTCTCTAAGCACTGGTAGAATGTACAAATAGAGCTTCATAAATATATTCTCAAAATTACTAATTACCCCGGTTAAATATAACATTTTACATAAACCCTCCCATGACTGTTGATTAAACGTGCAAATCTCCTGTGTCATTCCAATTTTGATATTGTAAATACATGTTTCCAGTGTTTTTTTCTGTTCAAGGGTCATCTGACCCTTTGGCTGTTTCAACAGAGGGTCAGAGCAAAATTAATGATGGTAAATTTTACCCTGCCTGTAAAATTAAAATTAAGTACATTTTAATGATGTCTGGTCGACAGAGTAGAACAAACACATTTTTGTTGTCTCATGTATATTTTTAATGGTGGCTCATTAAAACATAGTTCATTAATAACAATAAAATTGTCATGAATTGATTCATTCAAGTATGATTTAATTCATTTACTAACTAAGTAACATCAATATGAATTCTAAATCATAATCAGACGGACAATTTTAATGAATTGATGGCCCTGTATTGGATATACTGATTTATTTTTTCATGCAGTGTCAATGAAATTTAGTGTTCAAGTAACTGAAGTTGATCCAACTTACTAGTCTATTCTACAAGACAGTTTCAAGTTGAAAATTTTATTGCTGCTTTGAATCAAACTTTGATCTGTAGGTAGACAGAAATTTGACACATGCACCCTCACAAAGAGTTTCAACATCCAAATCACTTGTTTTGTATCAGAGTTTTGTTTTCAACATTGTCAACTGACAAGCGATTCCTTTGGGAAAAATGATTTTTCTGGATAAAAATCCTCTCTCCCCTGGTACAGTTTTTTATTGGAATTGTCAGCAGAATTTCGAAAAAACCCAAAAATGAAGGGAACACATTTTTTGAACTCGTAAAAATTTTTCAGGCAAAACTGTTGTAGTTTTTGTTCTCATGGTTTCCTTTCAAATTTTTGAATTGACGAAAGACATTTTTAAGTCATTGCTTTTTCCCTGACCACTAAGAAATTTTTTTACCCTTTCCAAATTTCTTCACCATGATCAAAATTTCCTAACTTTTTTGGGAAAGCTTTTGGGGGTTAAGAATGGTATTTAGGTCTTTTTAAAAAAACCATTCTTATCTAAAAATCGGGAAAAAAACTGGACTCAAATTTTTCAAAAAATTTGTTTTTTAACTTAAAAATTGCCCTTTTCTCAACGCTTTGTTTTTGCCCCGGAATGCCCTTAACTATTTTTGATTAAGCATATCCGAAAAAAGGTACAAAAAAAGTTATATTTTTTTTGGGAAAAAAATTTTATAATTTTTTATGCTAGTTTGGGAAACCATTTTTAAAACAGGGGTTTCCAATCTAGTACAAAAAAGTTATAACTTTTGATAACTTTTCTGTACCTAAAAAATTATAATTTTTATTGGTAAAAAAAAAGGTAAAAAAAAGGGTACAAAAAAGGTAAAAAAAAAAAGTTAATTTCACACAAAAATAGGATAATTTAGGTACTAAAAAATTTAAAAAAAAAAAGTTATAATTTTTTCTGGGGTACTAAAAGGTACGAAAAGGTATGAAAAGGTCCCAAAAAAGTTAAAATTTTTTCAAGTCAAAAAAGGGTACAAAAAAGGTATGAAACAGGAAAAAAAATTATACTTTTTCTGGGACTAAAAAGTTCCAAAAAAGGTACAAAAAGGTACAAAAAAGGTAAAAAAAAGGAAAAAAAATTTTAAATTTTTTTAGGTACTAAAAATTAAAAAAAAGGTTAAAACTTTTTCTGGGTACTAAAAAGGTATAAAAAAAGGTCAAAAAATTTATATTTTTTGGTATAAAAAAGTTACAAAAAAGGTCAAAAAAAGGTATGAAAAGGTACTGAAAGGTAAAAAAAAGGTATGAAAATTACGAAAAGTATGGAAAGTAAAAAAAAATTAAAAAATTTTTGTTCAAAATTTTTTTTTTATCCAAAAATTTTTTAATACATGTCTTTAGACCAAAATTACTATTCAAAAAAAAATCACAAAAATCCCTTTCATTTTGCACTTTTTTCTTGAAAGACAACAAAAGCATTTTTTTTCGTCCTCATGGAAAGTTTTATTTCAAAAACAATTCCCCCCTGGTGAACGCAGATCTGTATATTCCCTGCCCTCCTGCTCCTTTACCGGGCTTTCCACTAGTTTCTTTTAATTTAAAAACTCCCGTTTAATGAAAACAAAAAAACCAAACATGTCTCAAGAATTGATTTTTTTGAAAACACAGCACTCTAACTGGACTGTTTAATAGACATTGTATGTATACTATATAAAATGTTTGCTGTTTGAGGCTTTGTTCCCGGAAAAAAAAAGTCTAAAAATAATTAAAATGTTCCTTTTCGGGACCTTTTCCTTGGTTTTGACTGAAAACCAAAACACTATTTTTCCAGGACTGATCAGGGTTCTTTTTGGGTTTGACACTCTATGCCACAAAAAAAAAAGAAAAGAAAAATTAGTGATTATTTCAATTGTAACTCGGGTTTGGTGTAAAAATTAAAAACTGGGGACAGGCTGGATTTTAATTTTTTATTATAATTTATTACAGAAATAAAAATTTAAAAGGCCCCCATCAATTTTTCACTTTAGGCAATAAAAAAATATATATCTCCCATATCATCAGAACCCTCCCCTAAATCACCGGAAATATTGGTTGGAATTTATTGAACAAATCTGCCCTTGGCCTTTGACCAGTGCCTTGCCCTTTTGGTCAGTTCCCCCTGCTTATTGTAATGTTTTAATTCGCCCAAACTTTGCTTTAGCCTTGAAAAAAAATTTTAATCAGTGAAAAAAAAAAAAAAAATTTGACCGACCTTGTCTTTTTACCTATTTAAATTCCAACTAAATTTTTCATCCCCAAAAACAAAATTTTGATGAAAAACAAATTACCTTGACCTTTAAATCTAATTCCTTAAGAGCTTGGACCCTGGTTTTTGACATAATTTTTGAACTGTACCTGGCCCATTTCGTGTAAATTGTTAAATTTCTAGAATTATTAACAGCACCAAAATTAGAGGGCGGGAGACAGAAGAAATTTCCTTGGAAAAACAAACTTATCTGTCAATTAAAAAGAATCCCCCCAAAGATATATGTAATTGTATGATTATCATATAAATATCAATTTTATATATCATATTACAAGCTGTTTTTTAGCCTTTTCAGATTTTTTTTTTTGAAAGAAAGCCAAAAATTTTTTTGAATAAGTCCAAAAAATAACTTCTGAAAATTTCAAAATTAAAAAATTCAAAATGAACCCTTTTTCCCCATCTTGCTTGCATACAAAAATTTTTGGGGGCGGGGATATCAACTTAAAAGGGAAACTGATGGGGAAATTTTAGTCTTTGGGTTTTAATTCGGCAATAAACTTTTTAAATAAATTACATAAAAGAAAAGAAAAGATTTTTCTAAAATTTTCCAATGGCTATTATAAATAAAAAAAATGTGCAAAAAATGTATTAGTTTTTTACTTTGTAGATCTTTTTTTAAATACTTTGAAATTTTCAATTAGGACTTTTTTTATTGGTTTTCCCCTTTTGAAATTTACGACACCAAGAAAAATCCCTCTTTTCTATATATATTTAATTTCCGTAGCCGATTCCGTAAAAATTAATTGCGTGTTATTCATTAAAAAAAAATGGGTTTTGTGCTATAATTGGGAAAATAAAAAGAAAAAAATGTTCTACTTCCATAAATTATGGGGATTATTCGTCTATTTCAGAAAAAAATGAACAAATTTGGGGAAAAAACATAAAAAATTATCAGGTAAAAATAGCTGACGAATTATTGCCTACACCCCATATAGTGTATCGAATTTTTAGAAACCTTGAAAAACAAGATATTATATAAAATTTGGAGTTATACCAAAAGCCATAAAAGAAAAACGGTATGGCCCAATTTTTGTGAAACCATTTTAAATATATATATGACCCTGAAGTGAAGGTGAAGGATTAAAAAAAAAATCATTTGGGAAGCAAAAAACTTCGAGAAAGATGAAAAATTTATAAATCCTTGCGTAGGGGGGGGTGGTCCGAGATCATGAAGCTGGTGAATTTTTCCTGAAAATGATATTTCATATGAAATATTTACTCAATGTTTTTAAAAAGTATACAAACGCGAGAGCGACAAAATTTCGATTAAGACAATTAGACTAACTTACCCTGATTTTTTGTTGTCCATCCCGCATAATAGTGTTTGCCGTGAAAGGGGGGGGGGGGGTCATAACCCCCCAAAAACAGACGAAATTTTATATTTGTTCCCAGTTTTTGTCGATTGTATTCCCTGAGTGGGGGGGGGGAAATTAAAGTCGCCAAAATATATGATATATAACGGATTTTGTTCTAGGTCAAGCTTTCCCTCACGTTTTTCCCTAAAAAAACAAAAGGCCGCCCTTGTATACAAAACTCCCCCTAAAAAATAGGGAGCGCCGCCTGGCGGTGGGTATACATTGTAAGTGGGCCCCCGTGAACGAAGAAAAAAAGGGAAAAATTTTTTAGGCCGCAACGAATCATGAAAATCCATCAATTATTATATATTTTATTTTTTTGTTGTTATATTTTTTTTTAATTTTTATTTGATTCTGCAACATCGTTTCTCTTTTACAGTGCACATGATGGCACCATGCATAAGGTCGTACGAGAAAAACGTGTCATATGTTCGGTTATTCTTGATGCCGATAAAATTGTGCCGGTGAGTCCCAGGGAAACTGGCCAAAGCAACAAATCATAGGGTCAGGATGACAACGATGTAAAATAATTAATTACGCCCCAGGACACCGCCATTCCCATTAAATGGCACTCCTCAGGTACAACAGTTTTACAAAAAACAAAGATTCGGGACGGTGACTGCCGCAAATTTAAAATTTTAATTTATGCCCAGGATGAGGTTTTGTGTCCTTTGGGCGACGGGGGGGGGGTTTAAATTTTGGTGGTGGTCCCACTTTTTCGGGGTACCTACCACATGAGTGCACGTTTCAGTAACAGCCTAGTTTTGCATTTACATTTTGGGGGCCCAGGAAAAAAACATGGCCACAGGCGCCTCTTGGGTTTTGGGCAAATTTAAGGTTTTTTTCGTATTTCTGGAAAGTACTAAAAAGGATCTTTCTCAAATTTCATATTAGGTTCCCCTTGGGGCCTATTTTTCCCTATTTCATTTGGACCATCGGAAACAACATGGCCCGACAGGCCCATCTTGGGTTTTGACAATTTAAGTTTGGGATCACATTTCGAGAAAGTACTAAAGGGATCTTTCTCAATTTCATATGTGGTTCCCCCCGGGCTGTTAGATTTACATTTTTGGACCGTCGGAAAACAAAATGGCCGACAGGGAAGCCATCTTGGATTTTGACAAATTGAAGTTTGGGTATCGATTTCTGAAAGATGAAGGGACTTTTTTCAATTTCATTGTGGGGCCCCTTGGTGCCTTGTTTTTGCATTTTATTTTGGGACCATCGGAAAAAAACATGGGCCCACAGGCAGCCACTTGGATTGACCTTTTAAAAATTTGTTTTCGTATTTTGAGAAAAATACAAAGGGGTCCTTCTCAAAATTCATTGAGGTTAATTCCCCCCTTGGTGCCTTTTATGCATTGCATTTTGGGACGATCACCAAAATGCCGCGGCAGCCATCTTTGATTTTTTACCATAGAAAGTTTTTATCGCTATTTTTTGAAAAGTAGAAGGGACTTTTTTAATTTTCTATGTGGTTTTCCCTTTGGGCCGGTAAATTGCATTTTTTGGGCCCAAACTGAAAACGTCGACAGACAAACCCTTATCACTTAATTCAAATTTATATATAAAATTTAAATTTCCTTTTTTTTAAAAAATATGGAGGGGGTATTTTCAATTTATCAGATTAGTAAAATGAAGGGAAAGTAGAGAAAAGATCAAACGACTGGGAAACCCAGAAGTCTTAATGGTGGGCCCAAAATCCCTCTGGGGTCTCTTGTTTTTTTTTTTGGCTGATTACTAAAAACCAGATGATAAAATATTAAATTGTGTTGTGGGGGTTTTTTTTTAAAAAAAAATCTTTGATCCTGAAAAATTTTTTTGGAAAATTATTTTTTTTCAACTGCATTAAAATTTCTATAAATAAAACTTTTTTTTTTTTATGTCTTAAATTTTACAGTAATCACTTGCGACGCTGTTGATTTAAAAAATTTAAATAATCGTAAAATTTTGGCTAGAGTAATGTCTTCTGAAATTTGTTTTTGCCCTAAATACTGCACCTTAAATGGCCATAGGACAGTTTTAATTTTTCAGTGACAATTTTTTTTTCCCCCCTGCCATATACCTCCGTTCGACCTCGTTTTTTTTGCCATCGGGGCTCATCTGATTCCTCATGTCGAAAGTAAAGCTGCCCTTGAAGGGTTTCCAACCCTTTACAAAGCGTTCATTTTTTTAAAAAAAGACGCATGTCGATAAATTTTAAATCATTTCTCATTGACAATTTAGCCATTGGAATTCTGCTTCCCCTTTCTTGCGTTATTATTTTCGTCTGTTTTACGAAGGCGTCGAAGATGGTTAGGGAAACGGTTCCATTTCTCCCCGCCCTTTGGCCTGTCAATTTTTGATTCTTTTTCTCAGGACTTTCACCCGCGGCCCGGATGTGGCCTTTTCATAAACCAAAAAATGTTGGCTGTCGCGTTAGCCATGCTTTTATACCAATTTTTTTTTTTTTTAGAAAAATACAACCAAAACCCCTCTAGAGGGGGGGCTCCTTTTCGTGTTGGTTTGGGGGCCCAAAATGAAAACAGCATTTGGGTTGAATATAAACATCTGCGGGAGAAATTGGCAGTGATGAATAACATAACAAATGCGAATTATCTCCAAAAAACTTTAAATTTATTTATTTTATGACCAACCCTTTTCCCATAAACTAAAATTCATCCGAATTAACAAAGAAAAAGGTTTTCTGCAGTGCGTCTGTGAACTTTTTGTTTTTTTTTCTTTGCGTCAGTAAGTTTTTTTGCTCATTTGTCATAATGGAAAATCTAATTTACAGTCTGTTATATTATTATGATATGGAATGCTTCAAATTTGCATACGTTAGGAATTAAACACCCCCAAAAATGTTTTCTCCCCAAAAA